>NC_061112.1:146952477-147002337 GCF_002878395.1 Capsicum annuum | reverse complement strand
AAAAAAAATTAAATCCTTTTTTGGGAAGGGGGTTGGTAGGTGGGTGGGTGGGGTAAGAAAAATTTTGAATTTTTTTGTTAAATTTAAAAAAAAGGTTTGGTGGGGAAGGGGGGTTGTAGGAGCTGGGGGTCAGGGTAGGGGAGTAAGGGGGAAGAAAAAAATTGAAATTTTTTTAAAAAATAAATTTAATTTTTTTAGGGGGGAGGGAGGGAAGGGAGCTGGTAGGGGGTAGGAGGGGTTAGGGGGTAAGAGAAAAGTTTGAATTTTTTAATAAAATGTAGATATTATTTTTGGAGGGGGACTGGTAAGGATAGAAGTGGCGTGGGGATAGGGGATGGACTAAGAAATTTTTTTTGAAATACTTTTTAAAACAATTTAATTTTGGGGGTGGGGGTAGGGGTAGGGGTGGTGTCCGGGTGATAGGGTATTGGGGCTGGAGGCAGGGTAGATGATTTTAAGAATTGTATAAACATTTCAACTTTAAAGTAAGGTTAAAAAAGAGTTTTGGAAAATGTTTTCCATACCTTTTGAAGGGAAGTCATTTTCTTTAGATTTAAGGAAAATAAGTTGGTTTGGAAAACATTTTTCAAAACATATAAGTCAACTAAACATAAGAAAACTGAAAAACATTTTCTAATAAAGTCAATTAAGTCTTTTGAAACTCATAACCTAAAACGTGTGAATAAAGGGTAAAATTGAAAGAAATTTTCAACATGTCTCTTAGAGAATGAACAATTCACTCATTTTGAATATTAAAAAATAGCTCAAAAATTTATTTATTTTAAATTAGAAGAAGTATATATTACTAATATACGCGCATGATTTTAACAAGTTGCCAAACGAAAGATCAGTATTTTGAAGTTACCTTGTTATTGTAAAGTTTTCGTAGAGGGCAAACATTTAATGCAAATGTTTGGTTTTCGAAAACAAGATGAAACCATGTTAACATATTCTAAAGTCACGAACCTCTTTTTATCATAGTTAGTGTTTTTTTTTTGGGGGGGGTGGGGGTTTCCATTCGGTGTTCAATATTCATATTGGAGTCCGACTAATTCGAATCATTCGTTGCAGGTTCCATATTCAGGGTCGAACCCTGAACTTCTAGTTAAGGATGAAGCAACTCCATTCACTGCACCACAACCCATGTTGGTATCATAGTTAGTGTTGTGTGTATCAAAACGATGAGCAGTGGAAAGAAAATAAATATTTTATACTCACCAAATCAATGAATATATTTTTTCAGTCTAAACTGAATAGTTTTTTTTTTTTTTTTTTTTTTTTCATTTTGTTTCAACTAAGTGTGGCGTTTCATAAAATTAAAGAGACATACATTTTTTTTCTTGATTTAAATAAATGAAAAATTACATTAACCAAAAAATCATTAAATAATATATTTTTTTTAAAAGGTATTTGATTAAGAAAAAGTTAGTTTTACTTTTTACATTCTAGGAATGAATATTTTTCTTACGAGGTGTGTCCATGTTTATTAATACCGCTTGTTATTATGAAAAGATCGAAGATTGTACTGTACGATTTCACATTTTATTAAAATTAAATTCTTTATAACTGAGGTTATATAAAGTCAAGAGTTGAAACGTATTTTTCCAAGAAAAAGACAGGACCACCACCATGAAATTGGAAGTATGTTTTGTCTAAATATTGGGAGATCAGAGACATGTAAACTTATTTGAGGCAAATAATGTATCGTTGTCTCTTGATGGTGCAGTTCCTTTCTGTATTATAAAAAAATATTATAGGTTTTAATACTGAAGGGCAAAAGGAGGTCACTAATTGACATCTAAGAAATTAATTAAATTTAATTAAACGTAATGCAGTTGACTATATTATGCGCATGAAATTTAACTTAATTAATAGTAATAAAGTGGAATTTTTCATTTTGTGATTGCAACTGCAAACAATGTTCTAGTTAAGTTATGTAAAAAGTAAACTCTAGACCAAAAGAAAAAAAGAGTAGAGTAGTCATAAAACACTTTGATTAACCAGCAAAGGATGTGGTGCAGCGGATGGGTCTGCTCCTCTGTTAATTAAAGGTCTCGGGTTCGAGCCCAGGTATGGAACTATATTATCGTACTCCAATGCGGGTACCGAATACCGGATGAAAAACAAAAAAACACTTTGATTTTTTCTATATGTCAAAAAATTAATTCTAATTTCCTCAATTTAATCTCAAGAAAGCTCAGGCCAAACTAATAAATATCTATAAATGAATCAACTTTTACAAATATGGATTTATTGCGTATTTTAAAAAAAAAAATTATACTAGAAAAAGTCTCATGGCATTTTGTTGAATTGTTGTTGGTCAATTTTTTTTTCTTCTTCCCACTCCTTATACGGCCAGATCTAACCTATATGGTGCTTCACTTGAATTTAATAGTTTTTGTTCAAACTTCATATTTGAATTAAGAAATTTATAAAACATTTATACAAGTTTTTGATTTGGATTCATTCACTACTGTATATTTATTTGAAATTGTTGTATGAATTTATAAACTTTAAATTCTGAATACCCTCCCATGAGGGGTGTTATTAATTTAATTTTTAAACAAAATATGAGGAAACTAATAATAAAGGGTGTTAGGTACATAAGAACTATATTATCTACCTCTTCATCTTAGCTGATAGGATCATAAAATAATTTAATGTCTTGACTTTATAAACTATACAAAATGAAAAAAAAAAGAAGATAGTACTCTTTTTAAGCATTTTTGAGTTTGAGTCCGAGTCTTCCTAAATATGCAGTCGCTTTTATTAGGAAGCACTTTACCTCAAATATTAGATTTTCTTATGCGAATTTAAATTTAATCAAACTTCTAATACAAGTATCCGATACCTGATGATAAAAGAAGGTCATCTTGAAACCTACCCCTAGGAAACCTTTACATTATTTTCAATCGAGAAGACAATAATTCTCATATTTCATAATTACATTTGAAAAGCTATGTTTGAAAGGAAATGATTTCCTTTTATCGTTCTTGGGAGAGGAACGTAGAGCTTATATGTCTCTTTCTATTCCTAATTTTGCCCTTTTAAAAGTTATAGTGCACTCTTTAAAGTGCCTCTTAATAATTATTATATCAAGAGCTTTTTTTTTTTTGCCCGCAACTTCCTCACTTTGCTTTGCCTATTTAATTTCCACTACCAACTAATTTTAGCCTTTTATTTTCTTTTTCCCCTCAAAACTTTTTCTTTTTCACTTTATTTCTTGGGGAAATACAAGCTATTGTGACTCCCACATTTCAAAATATTCATAACTATAGATTTTGAAATATGAGTACTAGTTGAAAATCTTCACAACCATATATTAACTTTTAAAATCTTTATAAGACTTTTGAGTAATAATGTTAATTAAGCAATAAGTCTGTTGAGAAACTTAAGAATGTTAACTAACTGATCAACGAGTCAACAAAGACATGATTAAAAAGTTTAGTATGGGATTAATTAGTATATTTTGTTGGTTAACAAACAAAGGGCCATAACACATTCTTCAAACCATAATGCAGAAAAAGTGTGTTGAAAATGGTACTAAGTCTACTTGAGAAATATGGATTTCAACTTTGTGAGTTTACTTCCCGGTACTAAGTACTAATGAGAAATACTAATTTTAAATTCCTGTAAAGAAACTAGGAATTTAGTTTATTCTTTAGAACAAAGATTATTTAGCAGTTAGCATACGTACTTTGACACCATTAATAAAAGCTAAATTGTTGTAACAAGTTGTCTGTCCTATTGTCTAGTACAATTATGAGTTTGTAATAATTAATTTTTACACTGTTAGTGCGTAGAAGTTAAAAGAAATTACTCAACAAAAATCATTCATTGCATGAATTACTACTAATTGTAGGGCTGCTTTTACTTGAGTAATCATCAATTGTAAGAACAATCAAAACTTTTTATAAAGATTGATTACGAACAATATGCATGAGGAGATATTATGATACCTTTTAGTAAAGCAACTTCTTTAGGGTATTTCTTTAATCCCCTAATCTTTTTAGCATTACCTTTCCTCTTTTGACTTTTAAATATCATTTCTATTGTGTTTTGCTTTTGTAAACTAACATAATTTATTGAGGAATTATGGAGATGGGGTGGAGTAAATTTGAGCAGGCGTTTTAGAAGGGAAATTGCCTCTCATCACATGAACCAAGTAAATTTTGTGTGTGAAATTCATAAAGGGTCTATGCAAGTCACATGTTCTCAATGAAATGAACAAATAGTGTCATAGATTGCAAATCAAACAAGAATGGATAGAATCGAGATGTGATTGCAATTTATCTTGTTTATAAATGATTTAAATTGTATTACATTATCAGTGTATTTTAATGTGTTAGCGCGTAACCTCTCTCATTGTCAATATAGAGATACAGGAAATCACACCTCAATGACCTTGAAAATGGGTGGTCTTGAATTATTGACCCCCATGTACTCCGCAGCCAAAATTTTAAGGTCAAAGTATGAAGTTTTGCCCATGAAACAAGTGGGGATCAAGGGTTCAAAAGTTCAAGACCACCCACTTCATAGGCCATTCTTGTAAATCACCCATAGAGAAGTGATGAATGAGTTGATATGCTTTGGGTTGTTTGTCAAGTGGACCTGTTCCTGGAGCTGCCTACATTCTGGGCTTAACCAAAAACTTTTGTGAACAAATTATTGTAACAAGTTTGTCTCATATGATTTATGTATAAAGATGTTACAGTCACCATGCAGGCACTGCACAAGAGCTGACTAAATACTGCCTCAATTTAGTGCTTCTACGTGCACCCTTTTTAATGTTATATCAACTGTAGAAGTTGTGTCATTAGAGTACTATGAATTTGACTCACCTCAAAAACAGAGTTCATATTGGATCCATTAACTTCAGTTAAGTCAGTAAAACAGTTCTGCAAAAAGAAACCCTTACACAGGTAATATGAGTACATTTAAGCAAAAACCACTAGCCACCTAGACCACTGTTCACTATCACATCGAATATGCTTTTACCATTTAGCGTTGCAACCTGATTCAGGTGCAAAAGATTATCCCACAATTTGTTTCCGAGATGTTGTCATGCTTCCACATTGGTCTTTCCACGTCTCTGCCTTAGTCTTCCAGCAATAGTATCAACAACTTGTGCAGCAGCTCGACAAGGCTTCATCATCTTTGACTTTGAACTTTCTTCTGGTGGAACCACATCACAGTTTTTGTCATCCGAGACACAAAAGCCTTCCTCTTTGTCTTCATATGATGGCACTTTTCCAATATCAGATTCATGATCAAGTTGTGACTCGCCTTTGTGACCATCGTTCAATTCAGAAAGCGCAGGTGCACTTGAAGTCAATGTACTGCCTGCCAGCACAGAATTTTCATTTCCTGATTTGTTGTCTGCTGAGAAGTTTCCTACATTGTCGCATGAGATCGCAACATCATTACCACTGTCTTCAGAGTCATGTTTCAGTAGTATTAAGGGTTCAACAATGGACTTCTGCAAGGGCTCTGTGCTACTTTCTGGTGCTAAGTTGGGCTCATGACCATCATATTCCACTGGTTTCACCTCAGTTTGAGAAGTCACTGAGTTGCCTACCAGCACGGCATTTTCATTTCCGGATTTGTTGTCTGCTGAGAAATTTCCTACATTGTCGCATGAGAGCACATGATTTGTACCACTGTTTTCAGAGTCATGTTTCAGTTGTACTAAGGGTTCAACAACGGACTTCAGCAAGGGCTCTGTGTTACGTTCTGGAGCTAAGTTGGACTCATTGGCATCATACTTCACTGGTTTCACCTCGGTTTGAGTAGTCATCACCATTGTACCTTCTGTATCTGAGAAAGGTAGTGATCTTTTTGCAGAGACTGGTGCCGAGTTGTTCTCAGTACTGACAGTAGCTCGATGGGTTTGAATTAGATAATGTGCAACTGACTTGTAACCCAGTCCTGCAATCTGGTCAAGAGTTTGGGAATGGAAAAGAAAGGAAAAAAGGAAATGATATGACTAAGAGATTGAAAGAACAACAAATGTAGGGCAGAATGAAATTCTTATAAAAATTATTACCTTCCTATAAAGAGCACCAGTAGGAGCCCAACCTTTTGCTTGCCGGCACAAACTGCAGTTGCAAATTCCTCGGCAAACAGGGCAAATCCAGTTTGGATTCTTGTTAGCTTCAAGTACATGTTCTCCGTATCTGCATTGAGTAAATTAACTAATGGAAAGAGGAAATGTGTCTTGAAGCCATTTGTTGCACCCTGCCACACCGATGGGCTGGGTACAGGGGGATAAATATATCCAAGACCAACATGTTAAAACAACTAATAAGTTATGGAGATCCTCTCTAATGAGAATACATATGCATCACCAAGCAGGTGTAAATGGAGACATCCAAAACAATACAAGACAACTAAAAATTACTGAAGTTCCCCATAATCAGAATAGCATCATCCTGCAGGTCATGTATAAAGGGAGATTCTCCAACCAGTATCTGAGCATCTATCTTGCAATTTTTTCTAATTACACGACTAAAATAAAATCTGGTCACAGTAAGCATTTTGCACCCACATGCACAACATCAGCTGCATTATAAGGGAATTAAAAATATGAAGTGCAAAAGTTGATCTTGTATCCTGTCTTAGAAAACTCCAGGCTGAGTGTTTAAAGAAGAAATTAACTATAAAAACTTAATCCCACTGTCTCAATCCATGTTAAGGTGTTTGACTGGGTGCAGAGTTTAAAAGGAAAAAGAAAGACTTGAAATTTGTGATCTAAAACATGACTGAGAAATTTATGTGTATAAATCACTTTCATAAGGGTAAAATGGGAAGTTTAAAATCAAATTGTTACTAGATATAGAAAGATGTCATTCTTTTGGGACTGACTGAAAAGGAAAGAGTAAATTGGACAGAAAGACAAACATGAAGATACAGATAAAGTACGCTACTTGTGAAATTGTATCAATTAGAGACATTTTTGTTTATTTGAGAAATTTGGCATATTGAGAGCATAAAAAGGATCACGTTAGAAGATATCTAAATTTTGATATACATGATGTTATACCTCATATACAAGCAATCTCCACAAAATTGTCCTTGAACCATTTGACATTTGCAGCAATGAGTACGATGACCAAGAGTTTTTTGTCTGCAAAAAGAAGGTGAAGAACCATGTGGTTGACTTAATATATTCATACAGGGGAAACTGTATTGAATGAGGGCATACATGAGAAACGGAGCAATAAGACTGTCCGGAAAAACTCTCTCTCTATCTCTGTGAGTGTGTGTGTGTGTGTGTGTGTGTGAGAGAGAGAGAGAGAGGGAGTGGGAGAGAGCGAAAATCAAATCGAATTTAAGTATCATTACATAATGACCAGAAAAAAGCACGAATATATGTCACGATTTTGTTCCTCCTTCAAAGAAAGCAGTTGTTGCAAATGTTACTTGATTCATCACAATAGAGAAAGCACTACTGACTCTTTGCATATATGAAAATATCTAGGCTCAGATAGAATAACTGGCACTAACATCATTTTGAAATGGGCTAATAAAACCAATATTGTACCCCTCAAAATAAAAATGAACACAGATTCCAATATTAAGTGAATGAGAAATTTGACTATAGAAATTTCATAGATCATTTCAAGTTCATTCATATTGCCTCCTCATTTTGCATTATTTTGCCAATGTCACCAAAGGTTTGCAAAGATATCAAATACTATCTTAGTGTCTAGGCAAGTAGCCAGTTTGACAACAACTGAGGAAATTCATTGACAGCTACAACGTAATTCAGTTACCCAGATTGTTTTCCCCAATTGTTCATTATTTTTCTAGTGGGACGTTTTAACTTGTTTACGTAATTAACTCCAATATCAAGCAGAATAGACAGCATCTAACGATTAACCAAAACAACTAAAAATTAGATATTTATGTTTTCAAGGGTAAAACTCAATGTTAGTCTTTTCCAATGGATCAGATGAAGGTCGGCCAATCAACTAGGGCAATATGGGCTAATGTAACTAACTAACAGACAGCTTATAAGTACTACGTGAAGCAAGAATCTACTGAAGTTCCAAGGATCCCTACTGGACAGAATGTCTTCAGCCAGGCTGATGAAAATCAGTTTATACAAAGAATGCATATTAATAAGAACAAACATATCTCCTTACCTGCATTGATGACAAGTTTTTCCCTTGACTGGATCATAGATTCTCTTTCCATCTTTTCCATATCCATCCACGAAAAAAGTCCAGCTCAAATCAGTGGAACCCAATAATTTCTCATGTTCTTCTGTGTAAATCTCTGGCTTTGACCCTTCCTCCCTCAACAAATGATTCTCATCATCCAAAGAGTTCGACAGATGCACCTCTGAATAGCTAACTGGTGTCGCATTCTGCAGCCTAAAATTCCCAAGCAAACAGGAAATAAGGCATTAGAAAATACAACATGCCCATATTCTATTTCATTTTATGCAAGTATTAATGTAGATTTATGAAAGACCATTTCTTCACAAGGGAAAAATTCCTGCTTTAAGCGTCAAACTTAATGGATAATAAATGAATATTTGACCTAACTCAATCCCAAAAGCCAGCTCATAAGGATAGGATTGTCTAAGTCCATATAAGGAAACCAAAGCCTCATACCCAACCAATGTGGGCACCCACCAACACACACCCACGCCAGACAAAGGACCAGTATCATGTAAAAAGTTAATTGGATGAGCCTGACACAGATACCATGCTAAAAAATGGATCTTGAACCTAACTCAACCCCAAAAGCTCGCTCATGAGATAAGAATCGTAAAAGACCCTATAAGGAGACCAAAGACCTCATTCCTAACCAATGTGGGCACCCAACACACCCGCACGACATCTCAAGTTTTGACCATGTAAAACGGGAGACCAACATCAGGTAAACAACGACGAATTGGATGGGCCTTACTCTGATACCATAATAGGAAATAAATCTTGGACGTGAGTCAACCCCAAACAGTAGCATCTATGGGAGAACTCAAAACACACTTTCTACCCCTCTCCACTTAAATACCAAAATCAGTTCACATCGTGATTCGACGATAATTTACAACAACATTTCAACAGGAACAAACAAACAAAAACACAGCAGATACAGTAAAATGGGAGAGTATACCTGGAGGAACGGCGAGCGGGTCCAGTAGGCTGCAAAGGAGAGAGACGCTGGGGAGTCCTACGAACAGCAGGTGTCCTAGTAGGCTTAAGTTTGAGTGACATATCAAAAATCCCCAACTTTTCCATCCTTTCAAGATTTTCCTTTATTCTTTTTTCCCTCAACTGTTCATACTCCGAATTCTTCTGAGTACTTCCGTCGACATCATCCACATTCACCGGAGCAGCCCTTTTCCTCCCACGTAAACCCATTTTTCTCTCAGCGTGTGTATGAGTGTGTGAAAACCCCAACGGTCGAAAATGTATATTTGTAGGAGAGAGAGATAAAAAGGAACAGGCTTCGTGATATGCGCCGAAATGGGAGTAGGTAGGTAGGTAGGTAGGTTTATTAGGAAGGAGGGAAATTCAAGCACTGTGTTGATGTGATAGTAAATGACCGTTTTGTCCCTGTTAGCACGAGCGCACTAACTAGAATTACGCAAAAGTTACAACTTAATTTTTGGTTGTAATTAGATATTCATTATGTTATATTTAATACATATTTAACTCTTCTAATAATCATAATATTCAAAAATAAATTGGATAAAGATATCTTTAAATAAAATACGGAACAACTCTAGCAAATGATATTGAAATTTAAAGGAATGACAAATAAAACTCAATAAACA
The DNA here is from genome assembly GCF_002878395.1 of Capsicum annuum. NCBI lineage: Eukaryota > Viridiplantae > Streptophyta > Magnoliopsida > Solanales > Solanaceae > Capsicum > Capsicum annuum. Next base: position 146,992,547 of record NC_061112.1, on the reverse strand, counting down.
ATTTATAGATTCAAAAACCTGCTAAAATTTAAAATCTGGCCAAATTAAATGAACAATTCTTGCGGTTCAAAAATTTATAAGAGTTTTAAATCCATAAAACGACCCAAAAGGTTCAAACATTTACAATACAAACCCAAGGAATGATTAATGGCATTAAAAAAGAAATTGTTAAGAGTTTCAAGCTCAAGAAATAATTTATGAGGTTCACTTTTTTATAAGTTCAAATCAAGCGGTTAGGAATTTAAAATTTTGTTGGGAGTATGAAATCAAAAAATTGGTCATTCAACTACTCTCTTCTTTCAATAATATTTGTTCACCATTGATTGGACAATCTTATTTGTAGTCTTTTGAACCAGAGGGATAATTTTACTATATTAACTTTTGAATATAAAAAGTTTAAGTCTTGGAAATGGATTAAATGTTAAATAGTATTTAATAGCAAAAATATAATGCGCAGAAATAGATAATTTATTCATTAATTTTTAAACTTGATAGATATTAGTAGACATTTTTTTTTAGAATATAGTGAACAAGTATTGTTGAATAAAGGAAGTAATTTTTACTTCTAAGAATTACATATATACACAAATTTAAGTTACATAATTACAAAAAAATTTCCAATTGGTAAGTAATTACACAAATCCCATAATAATTACAAAAATTCCTTTATTGGGTATTTTCTCTCTCATCAACATTATACATGTAACAACAGGTTTCACCCTTCCGTCTTTTACTCCCTTATACTCCCATTATCAAGTCGTTATTTACTCTATTTTTGAAACCCCTCTTTTTACGACACACTTGAAGTAAAATTTACTTGTGGTTATCAAATTGTAAGTTATTCTTGTTTTTAATATTGTACTTCATTAATTTTTTTGATTTTTTTTTCAACTTTTCCAAATCAGGGGTTTTCCGTTTTTTATTTTTTTGCATGTTCAAATTATAGTATTGTTCAATCTTATTCAATTTAAGCAGTTCGTCTTTTCGTTATTTTTCATATGGTACAAGTTAGATCTGAGATTTTCTTATTTTTTAGTTCGATTTTACAATACTGTTAACTTAAATTAGTGTTATTTGGTAATAGATAATCCTCCAAGTTTTAGTTTAGGAATTACTCAGTTAGATGCAACTGTACAAGATATTCCACTTGGATTTTTTCCTGCTACATTTGATGAACAGGATCCTGATTGGACAGAGAATCGATCTAAGCACAGAAACGACCCCGTTACAATGAAAAAAATTGACGGATAAGGCTACTTCCAAATCGAAGAAGTCTACTTCAAAAGCAAGTAAAAAAAAATTTGACGATTTCGGCCGACCACGTCTGCCGAAGATATTTACTATGAGTGTATGTGTAATTTGACACATGTATAATGTTACACCACACATTAGTGTTTCATCAAAGGAATGCATAATATAGTTGATCTGAAATATTATCGTAAAGGTTATACATTCTAATAAAGCTGATATTAATTTTTGAAATGTATAAGTTACCTCATACATGTGTATTTTCTGTTTATGTTTTGGTCTGTCATAATTTGTTAGATGTATACATAACCATCATACATTTGTATATGTTGTTTAATTAGGGTACTCTTTAAAATTTTATATGTATAAGTTACCCTCATACATGACTAACTGTTTAATTGTCAATGTATAATTAACCCTCATACATGACTAACCATCATATTCTTTGATTTATGTTATGAAAGTATAAATGAACATTATACAATCACTAACTGTTAGCTAATTATGTCAATGTATAAATAACCCTCATACATGACTAATTGTTTGATTGTCAATGTATAATTAACCCTCATACATGACTAACAATTTAATTGTCAATGTATAAATAACCCTCATACATGACTAACTGTTATTTAATAAGTAACCGTCACACATGTTTTACTGATTATATTAACTTTCAGATGTATAAGTTAAAATTATACATGTGTTAGTGTAGTGTATATTTTAACCTTATATAGTTATAACTTACCCATCATACATGACTAATCATTGTTTAATGTTAGTCTGATTTATGTTATGAAAGTATAAATGAACATCATACAATCTTTAACTGTTAGCTAATTATGTTATGTTTTTTTTCCAGGGCATGAAATACCGAATTGATAAAGTCCCACCACACCCATTGCATGTGGGGAGCTTATGTAACTATGCTTTCGGGGAAGAGATAAAGGAATATTTTAGAGAAAATGTACTGGGAGCATTTAGAAATATAATTTTTGGCATATTTCTGAATTTGTCACGATGCAATTGGATAGGACAGATTTCAAAATGCCTACTCATGCTTGAAATTCAGCAGAATAACAAAGACGAGCTTCATGTTTGGGTACAAGGGGAAATTCTCAAAATTCACAATGCTTGAGTTCACCATTATGAGGGGTTTGAAGTGTACCGGTAATATTGATGATTATATGTATATTTCATCATCTAAATCAGCGTTGATGTCGAGGTATTTTTCCGACAATAAAGGAGCAATAACTTGTTCAAAACTGATAACACGGGTGCAGAATAGAAACTTTGATAAAGCTGAAGATGCTCTGAACCTGGCGATATTGTTCTTTGTTCATATATTCATGTTTTCTCAGCATAAGGAAGCACCAATAAGTGTTGCACACTTTCAGATTGTTGAGGATGGTCGGTACATTCACTTTCCATGGGGGAAGGTCACATTTGAAAAATTAATGAGTTACTGACAGCAGGATTTTAACACTGTGAAGCAGTTATATTCATTGGGTGGAATGCCGCATGTTTTAAATGTTTTGATGTTTGAGTGCTGCTTCGAAGTAGAATAAAAAGTTGTTGTCCGTCAGAGAAACGCTATTTCCAGAATACTAAACTGGTCGGTGCAGTGTATAAGGCCTAAGTATGAATCTTTTATGTCTGGCATGTTCACTAAGGTAATTCTTTAACTTTTTACTTATTCTGTTTATTTACGTAATTTTATTTATGTGCAAATATTTTATTTTTTTATTATTCTTTTCAGCATCCTTACAAGAATATACAACCTACAACCGATGAAGTTAGCAGATTGGATTTGTCCTTTTCAAAAGATTTTGAGATATGTGGATCCAACAACTTATGCTTCGACATCTGATTCTGGAAAGTTAAAAAGTACAGCAGTTGAACTTCAATAGCGTGTTGGTACCATTGTTGAAGAATTTGGTGATTTTAGCCTGTATCACCTGACCAATCTTTGAAGAAAAGAAAGACTGTCATGTTTGATCAAGAAAAGCAAACGGTGATGGATGATGATACATTTGGATGTGGTCATGCAGTATATCATGGATCTGATTTGTATTGTGAAACGCATAAGAATACAACAGACAAGGAAAAAATTGGTGTGTCTGAAATTCAACATCATCATCATGTAGAAATTGATGTTTCTCCGCAGAGTCACCAGCACAAGTCTGTTTCTTCATCATCCAAACAGCCTGAAGGGACTTCTAAACCAAGTTTAGATGGTGATGAAATAAAGAATTACATCAATAAATGTGTAAGTTTAGTTTCTTCATCGTACATTTTATCAGAATAGCATGATGTGTTTCTACTAGTTTTTTTTTCCTTTACGTGATAAGTTTGCTGAAAAGATGGCCGAACTGGCTACACTAATATCAAAAATACCTGCTGAGGTTGTCAAAGCATTGAAGAATGAACAAAATAAGCAATCGCAGGTATAACAACTTAATTTCATTATATTTTGCATAACGTTGATAAAATCTTCATACATTCAGATTTTTGTTGTTATACAGGAGGACAAAATTGATGAACAACAACAAAGTCAAGAAGACGGATCCAACAAACAGGAGAGACAACATAAATCTGATATGCAGGTACTTTTTCTCACTTATGTTGTTCTTTTACTATAAATCAACATACTTACCTTATCAAAAATAACTTTTTTTTTTTTTTAAATAGCATGAAGATTATGATAAGGGATCACTAAACGATATGGAAGTGTCTCGTGATGAAGAATCTAATAAGCAGCACCTTCTTGAAGAGCAACAATTGCTGGTATTTTTTTCTGAATACTTGTTACGTACTAAATTTGTGCAGTTTAACTTTTCATCATACATTAAGTTGAATGTATAATGATCAGTTATACATTAAACTTTCTACATTTTCCTTCAGCAAAACACATTTTATTTATGAATTTCTTCGTTAATAATAATGTATTTACACTTACTTAAACTACATCATTCAAGAATCACCGAAAACAAGTTTATGAAGAACTGTTAATTAAAGTGACTTGTAATTTAATTTAAGATGTGAATGCGGCCGATAAGGACGCAGGTCGTGTGGATAATTTTGAAAATGAGGACTGTTCTGATTTGCAAGCTTTGGAGGTATCTTTATGTAAATTATATTTATCTTTGGAAAAAAGGATTTTAATCTTATCGGCTGAATATATAGTTGTATCGATCTTGACGCTTTCAATATTTAAACATTTAAACAACCCTCATACATGACTAACTGTTGTTTAATAAGTAACCATTACACCTGTTTAATAAATTATATTAATTTTCAGATGAATAAGTTAACCTTATACATTTGTTTATGTAGTGTATATATTAACCTTACACAGTTATAAGTTACCCTTATACATAACTAACAATTGTTTAATGTTGGTTTGATTTATTTTTATGAAAGTATAATTGAACATCATACAACCAGTAATTGTTATCTAATTATGTCAATGTATAAACATCCATTATACATGACTAATAGTTTAGTGATCTAGACGCTTTCAATATTTTGCATATTGTTTAACAGTTGTCTTAATAAATACAAATTTTTATCTACATACAGCTTGGATAATGATAATTAACACATAAATAATAGGATGAGATTATGGAATATGAAGAAGAATAAAGCGATGAAGATTTGGGAAAAAAGAACATTCCAGATGTAGAAGATTTGTCGGTATTCTTATGTCCCTAATATTGTTTTATTACTACTATAAGTTTCTATACACATGTAGTTTCTTCTAACTTCTTCATATTAGGACAGTTAAATCTACATAAAATATTCAATTGAATGTATCAAGAACAGTCATACATCCAACATACAAACTTTTTCATTAACATGAAGGTTGTAGTTCATGATTAACATCATACATATTTATGTTTTTTAATGCCATAAAATCGTTTGTGCATTAAATATTACATCGTTTGTTACTACTGATATATTTATATATTCAAATGCACCCATTATAGATAGAAATTTCTTATCACGGGTGTAAATTTCATCACAAACTTTTACATTATACTTTGAATAAATGTTAATACACGATAATTGTTATTTAATTTAGGATGTAAATCTAACCACTAAAGAAGATGTTACTGAAGTGAATTTGAAAAATAAAAAATCTACTGTTGTGACAGATGTCCAGATATTTATTTTTTTTGCTTAACACTTACTTTTTTTAACACAAAAATATCGTTCTACGTGTTCCACCTTGTAAAAGTACGTATTGGGACTTAATGTTATTTCTTCGGTGCATATTAAATTTTTTCTGTGAATTTGAACCAACTGAAATGTATTGATTTTTTTCTCTAGTGCATTTCAATTTTTTTCTGATATTGATGCTGTCATGATTTCTAACATATATGTTGTAAGCATTATTATAGTTACACATTCAGATATTCTATGTATACATTTCAAATCTTTATGTATTCAGGTAGGATGAAGTTGGTGGGACAATAACTAATTCAATACAATCAGTTGTAGATACACTTTTATTTGGTCTGTCAACACCTTCGACTACAAAGTCATTGGATGTTGGTGCTTCAAATAAAATGACCGAAAGACACTGGGACCTTCCAGACAGTCAGATTCCACCTGGCTTCCCTGATGCTCAGGTTTGGGAGCTTCAAGCCTCAAAATCAAAAGCACCTGCCAAACGAGAAAGAAAGAAGTCCAGGATTTTAAGGTCACCATACATTTCAAAGAATGGTTCTAGCTTTAAGGATGCGGTTGATATCGATAAAGAGGAGAAGCTGAAGTATGTTTTTGATGGGTACAACATCAACCAAGATTTTCCTAACGAATTGATGATTGATTACTCCCAGTAGCTTGCCGTAGGATTGCTGAAAACTCATTCTGCCAAGTAAGAAATTTGGTATTGTATTTTTGCCTAACAATACTTTGTCATCTTAATCTTAAGGGTTACTGTCATGTGTAATCAATGACTATTTTTCAGGAAAGAGACGGACAATCACTATTGAGTAAATGCTTCTGAGTTAGGTTACAGACAATTGAACTTTGTCGTTGCATACCCACAGTCAAAAAGTTGGTTTTACTTGATGTCCGAACGCAAGACATGCTGGAACGATGAGGTAACTTATTTTAACTATTATCCATATCATAAGTTCTTTTGCTGTTACTTAATATTCAAGAATAGCATAACATAGCATTCATGAAAACGTATGTATAATAACATATTATACATGTTAGCCAATGTATAATAACATATCTTACATGCAGTATTTTTCATTATAATTTCTTCAAGTTTAACCAACATGTCATGTATAATACCATGTAACTACAGCATAGCTGTATATCATACATCTACTCAACAATTAAGGTCGAAGCTACTGATTTCTTTGATTCGTTTTTACAATTTTACCCTATTTTCACTTGTAGCATTTAGATGTGATCTTCTACCACTTGAGAAAGAAATCAAAAATTCAACTGGGTGATAACTATAGATATACAATGACAAGCTGCTTCTTTAAAACATATGTTGAGAAGACACATACTCGCTATTATCCAGCGGAACCAGCAGTTGACCTATCCACGCAACAAGACTATGCAGAATCAATTGTGGTGGCTAAGAATGAAGATGCTATTGCTAATATAATTCAGGAATTCTGTATGCCTGCTAGATTATCATGGTATATGGTTGATGAGGTATATGTTCCAATTAACTGCGGTGAAGAATTTCATTGGGTATTGGTTGTGATTGTTTTGAAGGAAAGATTAATACGTGTGTATGACTCACTGTCAAGTAAAAGAGAAAAAGAACTTCCAATTAAAATACAAAAGCTTGCAGTTATGCTTCCAATTTACTTGTTAGACAATGACTTTTACGATAAGACCGAGCGAACTGACTGGCCATCACTTGAAGCTTACAAAGGAAAGATTACTCAGCAAACTGGTCTTGTAAATGAAATCTCATTTGATGTTGACTATGTGCAAAATATCCCACAACAAGCGTCTGATAGTTGGTAAGTAAATTACAGTTTATTTTTCATGTATAATAATGTTAGAATTGATTTACTGATTATTATTATTATTATTATTTTTCAAAACAGGGACTGTGGCGTATTTTTGTGTGCCTATGCAGAAATATTAAGCGAAGGACTGCAAGTTCATTCATGTGGGTTTGATTCTGCATGTCAACGTACACGCTATGCTTCCTTACTGTGGTATTACGGAGTGGAAAAGGCAAATGAAGGGTACACGAGTGATAATGGAGATCCGCCTCGACCAAGGAAAAGTGTTATCGAAGAAATTGAAGCAAATGCAATTGTTACTTTAGAGTAGCAATGTTTTCTAATTGTTGGCATTGAAAGAACTATTTCTTATTTTGGTGTTTAATGTCATACATTTCCAGTAATACTTTCTTATGGTTAATGAACATTTTATGTATGTCTTTTTTTTTTTTGAAGCAATTGATTAGCAGTTTCTTACACAATACCGTTATGATACAAACTTTTGCTTGGTCTAATTTGAGTTTGCCTTATATTCTTTTTTTTTTTTCGACTTGTACAAACAAAAATAAAAATATATTGCCATTGCATTTGAACACATAATATTTTTACTGTAACGTAAGTTTTCTTTTAAGGTAAAACTACATTACACTAATAATTAATACGTTAAATATATGTTACACATAACATATATTCCTGTTGTCACACTTTATATTTTCTTAAACAAAATTTTCAAACATAGTTTACCAGAATCACTTTTATAAAGCATTACACAATTTCATACAATGATACAAATGTATAATCTAATTTATACATTCTTAAATGAACAAAACCATTCTTTATATAAACGTATAACGTATAACAATTAATTGATTAGAATGACATTTTTTCCTTTGAAAGATAATACACCAACACAACGTATAACGCTAAATCATACATTTCTTACTCATTAAATACTAACGTATAACAGTTCATACAGATTATGTTTCAACTATTTTTTAAGTGAATATTATATCTCCCAGTCAACATAACACATATACCAATTAGTTGAAAATTACAGTGATATGGTTACAAAATATGATAAACAAAAAATTACACAATCCGTTCAAATACTATCAAATATTAAATGAACAAGTGAAACTCAAATAGCAACCAAAAAACTTAAAATTAATTGTTCCAGCATTCCAAAGAAATCTAATTAATATGATTATACTACTAAAAACAAACAAACCATCAACATGTAGAAAAACATAATATCTTCATCATGATTCCTTAGGAAAGAAACCACAAGTCCTACGATTGTGATCGGCTCTTGCGCATTTACCGCAGCAGTTTGAATTTGAAGACAATGATTCAGTTGATTCAGATGCCTTTCTTTTTTTGGCCTACCAGGAGGTCTTTGATATTTGGGCGGCAAAACTTCTTCATCATCAACAAAACATGGAACATTCCAATCCTTCTTGTCTGGCATTGAAACTATCGGGAGTTCATATGTTTTCACTATGGTTTGTCGCCTGTACAATTCAGAGCAATAATGACCATAATCCTTTACATCCATATTTTTACCTTTTAATACGACAATTCCATGTGGACAAGGTATTTCATCAATTTGATATCGGCCACAATTGCACGTGCCACGCTCAATATCTACAATGTACCTCCGTCCCGAATCATAAACATAATAAAGATAACTCCCTGCTGGTTTAACCTGTTACCAAAAGGCATGACATGTTTCAGATGCAAAAATATTAATATACACTTAATGTAAAATAAAGTTTCTGTTCCATAATTATTTTAACACATACCGTCATCCGCAAAGATTTAACACCATTATGAGTAAGAATTTCTTCAAATCTTCTGCTAAGAGTTGTATTTGTGTACGATGCAATTTCGTTGTTCTTACAATTCCATGCAGCAAATAAGATTCTAACTTCTTCTAGGAAACCTAGAATAGGAAGTTTTCTAGCCTCAACCAAACAACTATTAATACATTCGGCTATATTTGAAGTCATCATTCTACCTCTATTTACAGGAGAGTGACACCGAGCCCATTTTTCAGACCCAGCTTCCTCCAGATATTCCTTAACACTTTGATCAACCTTAGCAATCTTTGACATAATATATTCAAAATCTTCTTTTTTATAAGATTTAGCCATGGAATAATAAAGGTCACTAAGTCTATCTTTGCTTTTTCTAAAATCGGTGCAAATGTTTTTCCATAAATGCCATATACAAGCTAGATGAGGGACATTAGGATAAACAATGCTTACATCTTTTATGATACTTTCATTTCTGTCTGAAACAACACACATGTTGTCTCTTTCACCAAATGCCTCTCGAAACTTTTGAAAAAAATAAATTCACGCGTTGTCATTCTCTGAATCAACAATACCGTAAGCAAATGGCAGAATACAACTTACATCTAAATTTAAAAAGTCAATAATTTTAAAAAAAATAAACTCAAGGTTTGATTTATTATAAATAAAACATCAATGTATAAGATAATATAATATATAGTAAATAACAAAACAAAAAAAAAGTACAACACAAAAAATAAATAAATGCACAGTACCTGCACCATCTAATGTGCTTGTCGATACAAATGTTCCTTCATATAGACCGCTTAAATGTGTCCCATCAACAACAACAACAGGTCTACAAAATTCAAACCCCTAATCATTACGTAATGCAATAAACAAGTATTTAAACTCGTTATCTGCTGCCTTATGCATCCGAATATGCGATTGGGGATACACTTGGTTCAACATATATATATAACAGGGCATTTTTCTATATCCATCTGCTGGTCCACCTCTAAGCATCGCAATCGCCTTCTCTTTTGCGCGCCATGCTTTCATGTAGTTAATGTCAACTCCGTAAACAGCTTTCATCTCTTCGATAATGTCCGCGGGGTGTGTATTATTTTGTGATTGATTAATTTTGGAGCAGTAAATTCACTCACAAAATTACTTGTCGCAACCACATTATTCAGCACTCGGTCCCTAAGACTGCAACTATGCTCCGAAATAAATGTTTTAATCACGAACAATTCCAATTCATTCATACAAGAGGCCTTCATGACCCATTGACAATCTTCGTTACGACAAATGAGTATATAGCTGCATCAAAATATAAAAACTTAGTCATTATATTAACTAAAAGTATTAATCTTGAAAATATAAATAAAATAAATTTATTCCAGCAACTGCACAATAATATTATACATTTCTCTGCATGTATAATCTACATTATACATACTTTTTTTAAATAAAAACAAAAACAAATAATACAACACATTAATCAAAGAATTAAATTTCATAAAGTATGTATTCATGTTATCAGTAGATATCTGCAACAACAAATAAAAACTTAATCAATGTATAAAACAGAAATATTAAAAATTAAAATATTAATAACAAAAAAACAAAAACTTTCAATGCCACAGTTATATTATACATATCTCTGTAATGTATAATTTAAATTATACATTCAAAATTTTTACTTAAAAAACAGTAATAACAGACAAACGAGTTCACAATCTATTAAACCAATGCATCATACATTTCTTCGCCTGACACGATTTAATTATACATTACCCAACACATAAAATATCACATTATACATTCATATGATAGCATTACATATCAACAGTTAACAAAAATGCACAACATAAATTTCTTAACATAAAAAAAATCAATATGTTATAAGATCAGGAGATACAATTGACATCATGCCTTTTTTTGTCGGATCGTTTCGCTTTTGTGTTGAATCCATTCGATATTGCGTGTCTAGCCATTACTGAAACAAGAGTTTCCTTATCCTTGTATATCTGACTCACCATTATTTTAGTATTCTTGCAATCAGTAATAAAGTTTTTAACTTCCATTTCAGGCACATATAGAGCATACTGATTATCCATTTCAACAACTGTTAACGCAACCGAATCATATTCACTACACTTGATATACATTACAGAACCAGTGGCTTTATCAAACTCTATTTCACTATTGGCTTTGTCGCAACTTGAAATACAAAGCAAAAAATTAACCAAACTAGCAAGTTGTTTCTTTAACTCAACGTAAACCCTCACTTCATTGTTGTTTCTTATTACAATTGGAGAAGAGTTTCCTTCAACCACATATTTCACTTCAATTTTTTTATGCACTTCGTCTATATCCAACTTCATGGCGATAGTAGAAATCAATTTCAAGAAAGTAATACTTCCCGAAACAATTATTGCATCACTTTTGTATGACTTATAACTAGTTTTTGACTCCCAAATTTCATAATGCCGCAGCAATATTGGGATATTCATGTTGCTTTTTGAATTTTTGAAGAACGTATGCAGAACAATTTTGTTGCTATTTGAAATTTTTTTTGAAGAATTTTTTTTCAGCACTAGAACCTTTTTCGTTTCCAGATCTTCAATCAAATAATACATAAAATAAAATTTAACTTTTATATTTTTTTTTTGTGAAATTCAAATTTCAGTTACTAGTTTTATCCATATATGAGTTAATGATATCTAATTATTACCGTTAATTAAGGAACAATGATATAATTACTTATTTCAATTACCTTAATTTTAGGAATAACAGTTTCATTATACATTCCACCAAAGTATAATGTGTAGACGATTGTATGAGTATATTTGTCAAAATTCGTGAGAGAGAAAATAAAAGGGAATTTTGTATAATTACTTTCTTAAGTTAGGGGATTTATGTTGTTTTTACGTTTTACTTTGATTATTATGTCATCCAAATTGGTTATCATATCCTATATATGGGCTTATTCTATGAGTCTAGTCTAATTCACCTTTATCAAATGAAGTCTGGTTTCATTGGGCCTAGCTACTTCTTTTCCTTTTGATAGACGACCCAAAAATTTCTAAATTTGAGTCTACAGAAGGGCCTCTTTTCAATTCCAAAACTTCATCCTTATGGCCATTCTTAAGCAACTCTTTAAATTTTGCCCTATTTTTATTTAAACCTCTACATATATATCCTCCGCCTTCAAAAGTGAAAGGGTGGTCCGAGTTTTGAAGTGGAAGATAACATTTCGATTATATTATTTTCAAAATACTAGAAATTTTTATTTAAACGATTATATAAAGATCCAAATAATTTCTGCTACCGTGGTCATATTAATATACCGTCACAGTGTTTTCTTAAAAAAAAATAAAATGTACGACTTATTTGATATGCATATGTAGGGATCGGTTATTTTCATATTCAATCATCACTTCAAAATATTAAAGGATATTCAAGTAGATAACTACTATGATTGTATCTTGAATTCCTCATTTAGATGGTGACCAATAATTGTAGACTAGTGACCTAAGGGCTAAGCTAAGCTTTACACATAAATTATTCTCTCCTATACATTTAAGAATCTTTTGGTAGTTAGTTATAGGTTATGCAAGTATTAGTTATACAAAGATTATGTATTATTTTATACGATATTTAGTTATTCGTGTATTAATTATTCTATTTTCTATCTTACATAAAATAATACACACACTTTTCCATAACTTATACGTGTATTAATTATGAAGGTATTCATACTTTAATTATGGAGGATTTAATACATGAATATTTGAGCTCTTAAGCTACTAACAAACCCCTAAAGGCCTAAACTATACAGCGCCTAATAATAAGACATTTATATCTAGAATGATGTACTATATATACCATATATGATGCAGAACTTTCTGGTGGGTTTCAATCCCTAACCAAACACACACCTAAGTTTATTACCAAAAAATTCTGCTTCTGCCTTAAAATATAAACACACGTACCTAAGTTTATTACCAGTATATTTGACTGTTTGTCATGAAATCAAACTAAATGCATGAGGTCCATGGACGTTGTTGAGATGACATACATATGTAGTCCACCTAATTCTTGAAATTTTTATCCACCTTCACCATTTATATATAGATAATACATTTCTTCTTTCCATCATTCTCAAAATTATTATTAAGAGTCATACCAACTCAAGTCTCCACTTAGATCATTCCCTTTTACAAGTTTCCTAACTATAGAGCTTTTCTCTACCCCATTTTTTTTTTTTCACTCAAACACTTCATCTTTTTGTTCTTCTTATAGCCTAGATCCTTCCATTCATTTCATTTCTCAAGCTAACAGAAAATCAAACATTTGTTGTTTAGTAACTCAGAGACATGGCCATGACAGCATGTAACTATGTTTTGGTCGTACTACTTTTGGTTATTAACCTTATAATTTTAGCAAATTGTGCTGTTGATGATGATTTGGGATTTGGAGCTTCCTATATTTTTGGAGATTCTTTAGTAGATGCCGGAAATAATAATTATTTACAAACTTTATCAAAGGCTAATATTGCACCTAATGGCATAGATTTTAAAGCTTCTGGAGGGAACCCTACTGGTCGTTACACTAATGGAAGAACCATAGGTGACATTGTTGGTAAGACAAATTAATACAATTTTCATTTTCCTTTTTAATTTATCGATCGAATTTAATATATACTTTTAGTTTCTTTATTTTTATAAATTTGGTAATTCTTTGTATTGATCATTCAACTTATTATTATTAATTAATTGATCAGGAGAGGGATTGGGACAGCCCCATTATGCCACTCCATATTTAGCTCCAAATTGCACAGGAAGAACTATATTATATGGAGTGAATTATGCGTCAGGAGGAGGTGGAATTATGAATGCTACAGGAAGAATATTTGTAAGTCACAAATTTAATTGTTCAAATTACAGGTATATAAAACACAGTCCAATAGAAATAATTTCACGTGTTACATTTGGTATTTTCTGTGCAGGTAAATAGACTATCTATGGACATCCAAATTGATTATTTCACCATAACAAGAAAAGAGATCGACAAGTTGTTGGGTCAATCTAAGGCCAGGAATTATGTGATGCAAAAATCAATTTTCTCAATAACCATAGGGTCCAATGATTTTCTCAACAATTACCTTCTCCCTGTACTCTCTGTTGGTACAAGAATTACTGAATCCCCCGACGCCTTCATTGATGATCTTCTCAGTCACTTAAGAGCACAACTTACGGTAATAACAATACTTCCTTCAGAGAGTTATACGTTATTGTAGGTGAACTTAATAATCTGATAGTATGATCGTTGACGTTTTGAACTATGGTATGACAGAGATTGTACAAGTTGGATGCAAGGAAATTTATCATTGGTAACGTTGGGCCAATTGGTTGCATCCCTTACCAAAAGACAATTAACCAGTTGAAGGAAAACGAATGTGTGGAATTAGCAAACAAGTTAGCACTTCAATACAATGCTCGATTGAAAGATATGTTGGTTCAACTGAACAAAGAACTCGTTGGAGCAACTTTTGTACATGCAAATGTTTACGATCTTGTCATGGAACTCATCACCAATTATGACAAATATGGTAAGGAAATACTACTAATACATCAACACCGACATGTTCCAACACATGAATATGATAGCATGTTCCTATTAGATACTTTTCAAAAATAAAATCTAATAATTTTCAAATGTTTAGGATTTGTAACTGCGACGAAAGCATGCTGTGGAAATGGAGGGCAATTTGCTGGGATAATTCCATGTGGACCAACATCTAGTATGTGTTCGGATCGTGACAAACATGTATTCTGGGATCCTTATCATCCAAGTGAAGCTGCTAATCTTATAATTGCCAAACAGTTGCTGGAGGGTGACCCCAAATATATATCTCCAATGAATCTTAAACAACTTCGAGATCTCTAAATGTATTTTTTTGGTCTTTTTTCCACATTTTATTATCTTGTATTCTCTCAAATTATCCTTTGTTTATTTTACTTATATGATTGTTTTACTCTACGAGGTTTCTTTTGATTAATTAAATATATTGTGGAAGACAATTGTGAAGGAAAGTTCTCTGTTTTCCAATTGTTTCTCGTTATCTAAATTCAAGTATTCGGTCTGCAGTTGGAAATTTATCTATTTTTTTGGGAGAATTCACACCACTAGACAGAATATCTAGCAATCTTTTATTAATAATAATTGAATAAAAATCTTTAACTTGAATAAGTACGAACAAGGGGGTCTAGATTTCATATCTTAACAATCCTAATGAGGTTACAAACTCTTTACTAATTAAAAAAGTAGGAAGAAAACTTGTGAAAAATATGAACGTGGGAAATTAAAAGAAACATTATTTATTACTTAAGTAGGTTTGACCTTGATCTAGAAAGTATGTTTACAGGTTAACAACTTAGAATTTGAGTTGGCGTAAAACTCTTAACCACGAAACACACCAATTATTTGTTACATCACAAAAACAAAGCACGGAATGGAATTATTATCGCAACAAATCTATCTCTATTGTCATTTGCAATATTCGTAACAAGTAGTTATCTCAAAAGTTGATTAATAATGTAAATCAATCATCTATGACCAACTTCAATTCGCTTGAAGCCTAGTAATAATTTGGATTAAAGTTCATTAGTCAGCCAAACTGATATTACTACATCAAATCATTCTATTATTATATACATAAGTCTGGTCGGATTTTCTTAAAATTTCTTCTTGAAATGTGATGTGGTACGCCAAATCAGTGCATGTGCTTAATTAAGCAGATTTATACTTAAACGCTTTAAATTGTGCATATATATATGGCATAAATTTCCTATTAGAAGGAATAATTAAGGTAGGTGACTACTGAGTTATCCAATGTGTGAATATTATTCCTTTGGTAGCCATTGACGTGTGGACAAAATTAAAGTTACCAAGTATTTAGATAGGCTAGTTGAGCGGTGCTCCACGAATCTGTTATGCTGACAGTGAATGAACTAGTCAACATATATGGCCCATTGTCCCTAAAACCGTTCCAATACAGCCAAAAAGAAGAAGAAAATAAAGAGGTAAATATTCACACCACATAGACAAAGTTTTCTAATGTCCAACACACGTCCCCACTATTCTTCTATCAAATTGATACTAGTAATTAGTAAAAATTTCAAAGCCGTTTAAGGACGGTTAGAATCTTTCATATTTGACGGAAAGAATACCAACTCTTTTTATATGATTATGAATCATTTTCACTTGAGGAGCAATTTTTATTTTTATTTTTAAAGTAAAAGTAAGTTCATATCTTCTCTTGAGTTTCGTGAATGTTAGTTTTCGGTTTACAAAATATTCAAACTTAATCTATTATTGCATATATTCAATTTTTTATATAAAAATTAAATAACCTGCTATTGCTGACAGATTATGAAACTTAAATTCCCTTCTAAATGATATCAGAATAAATTTATTCATTGTTTTTTGTTTATCTAATGTATCCACATGTTATATTGTTTATGATTCATTTTTCCAACCCCGAGCTTCCGGAAGGTACTTGAATAATTTATCATCATATGAGTTAACTTTTGTGATTTAATTATTAAATAATAATTTATGTATATATATACAAGGTGACTTTACCTACTTAAATAAATCCTAAAATAATTACTTAAATTTTCTATTTTTTTACTTTCTCTCTCCAACCTATTATGCATTCAAAAACACGCTACTTCTATGTTGCATCTCCCGTATTTTCCTCCCATCACAAATCTATTTTTTTCTTCATAATTGAAACTCATTTTTCACGTCAAAAATCAAGCAACGTATACTTAGAGGTTACCAATTTGTAAGTTTGAAGCATTAATTGAAGTTTCTGATTTTCTTCATTAATTTTTAATTCTTTTTGTTTCAACTTGACCAAATCAGGATAATTTCCAATTATTGTTTGGTTGCATGTTGGTTTCTATGAAATTAACTTCTTTTGCAATCCCATGCCAGTTTGATTGTTAGTTTATTTCATTTTTTTCATATAGTTTAAGTCAGGTCTTTAAATTTCTTGTGTTATAGTTGCTATTGCTTAACTTCCCGTTTGATTAACTTCAACTACAAAGCCATTTTTTCATTTTTATAGTTCAAATCAGATTTTTGATTAACTTTCCATTTTTTCCTGTATAGTTGAAGTCAGATCTTTGAAACTAGGTATTTTGTCAAAGATCTGACTTGTCATTTTTATTGGAAGGATAACTGTTTCGTATTGCTTATTGTGTGTGTATGTATATATATATGTGTGTGTGTGTGTGAATATCCTTATATATATTTAGGTTATTTATAATTAAATATGTTAGAGTATGTTTTAATCGCCTTATAAATATATATAACTGCTATGTGTTGTTTCTGATTTTCTCATTATGTATGATCCTCATTATACATATTTATTTTATGTATAATTATAACTGGCGTTCAGAAGTTATTTTGTCCCACTAATGTATAATATAGGTATTCTGAAATATATTTCAATATGTTATACATTGACAGTTTTGAAAATCCAAACAGTTATAAAGTATTAATATTGTATAAAGTGACATTATATATTCAGACAAGATTATAGGTCATATATATTTTAATTTGAAAATTTGTATTATGATATTATACATTATAGCAGTTTATTTCTTAAATGTATAAGTTACCCTCATACATGTCTAACTGTTGTTGAATTAGGTTCTGATTTTAATTCTGAGATGTATAAGATACCCTTATACATGTGTAATTATTGTTTATTTAGGATCTGATATAAATTGTTAGATGTATAAGTAACCCTCATACATATGTAACTGTTGTTTAGTTAGGATCTGAATTAAATTGTTAGATGCATAAGTTACCCTCATACAGGTGTAACTAGTGTTTATTTAGGGTATGATAAGTTACCCTCATACCTGTATAAATTACCCTCATACAGGTGTAACTGTTGTTAGATTGTTTTCTTTTTACATGTATAACGATGTTATAATTATTGAATGTACTGTTACTTCATTTTTTTTTTTAAATCAGAGACTGTGGCGTCTTGTGTCTGCCTATACAAAAGTATTAAGTGAAGGGCAGCAAGTGCATTTATGTGGGTTTGATGTTGTAAGTCAATGTGCACACTATGCTTCACTACTGTGGCATTACGGAGTGACAAAGGCAACCGAAGGGTACACGAGTGATAATGGCGATCCTCTTTGGTCAAGAAATATTTTTCTCCAAACAATTGATGAAAATGCAATTGTTACTTTATAGTAGCATTATTTTATAATAGTCGGCATTGAAACAACTAATTCTTAATTTTGTAGTTGATGTTAAACGGTTACAATATTACTTTCTGGATGTTAATTTATAATTTATGGATGTCTTTATCTTTTGAAAAAATATTTTGCAATTACTTACACTGTACAGTAATGTTACTAACATAGTTTGGTAGTTATGAGTTTCCCTTTCATTTTTTTTATAACGTATAAAAATAAATTGCAAATTAATCTGTTATTGTATATCAACACATTGTATTTTTACCAGTAGGTAAATTATGTTAGAAGTTAATAATATATTGAACTAACATATAATACGTTTAAACTTATGTATTACATAACATCATACATGTTTTTAAATGTTTATGACTTAATAGAAAACTACAAAAATATTTTACATCACGCATATTTAAAAAGTATAATACTATATCATACACTACCATACGTTGTGAACTTATCATAAATTAAAACTAAAGTATTATCAATAATCATACACATAAAACAAAATGAAAAAGGTAACTTAAATTTTCACGAATTATGTTACATAAGTCTGTCATTTATTATGTTGTTTAAACAAAAAAAAATATGTACTCAGTTAAAAGTCATTAGTGTAAGTATAACATCACACATATTATTAAAGTATAATAGTATATCATACATTACTTATTTATGAAATGTTAATGTATAACTGTGTAATACACATTACGTTTCAATAAGTATTTACTGTAATAGTTGTCAACTATTGTGTTATAATTGTAAGTTATATAATAACAAAATATGATTTATGAAAAATGTATAAAAAATTTATAATAATATCACACATTGATTACAAAGTGAACATCAAATAACAATTAAAAACATAAATATAAGTTACTCCAGATTTCCAACAAAAACTAATCAAAATGTTTATACAAATAAAATCAAACAAAACATCAGCATATAGAAAAACATATTATGTTCTTCATGATTCCTTCGGAAAGAAACCGCACGTTCTCCGATTGTGACTGGCTCGTTCGCATTTACCGCAACAATTCAAACTTGAAGAAAGTGATTCACTTGATTTCAAATGCCTTCCTTTCTTTGGCCTACCAAGCGGTCTTCTATATTTGGGCGGCACAACTTCTTCATCATCAACAAAATATTTTTATCACAAATGTTATCGATTGATTCATACTAGATGCCTTCAAGACCTACTTGCAGTCTTTGTTACGACAATTCAGTACATAGCTGCATCAATTTTTTAACACCGAGTCAATCTATTATGCAAAAGTTTTAAAAATTAAAATTTCAGTACAAAATGCAAATTTTGGGACTGTCACAGTTTCATTATACATTGGCTCGAATGTATAAATAGACATTATACATTCATAATTTTATGATTCAACTAAACAGAAGACAACTTGAAAACATAAACTTGTTCAAAACGTCTAATACCATATTACCATACATTATAACATCAACAAATAAAGATGACACTTTTAGATCATACCTTTGTTTGTCGGATCGTTTCAATTTGGTGTTGAAGCCATTAGCTATTGCATATCTAGCCATTATTGCAACCAAAATATGCTTATCCTTATAAAGTTGATTTACCTTTATTTCGATGTTCTTGCAATCAATAATGAAGTTTTTCACTTTAATTTCAGGAACATATAGAGCATAATGATTATCCGTTTCAATGACCGTTAACACAACTGAATCATATTCACTGCCTTTGATACAAAGTACAACACCAATTTATCTATCAAACTCGATTTCATTATTCAATTTGTCTAAAACGGAAATACACAACAAAAAATTAGCCAATCCAAAAAATTGTTTCTTCAACTCAACGTAAACCCTCACTCCATTGTCATTCCTTATGATAATTGGAGAAGAATTACCTTCAACGATATATTTCACTTCAGCTTTTTTACGTACTTCGTCGAGATCCAATTCCATGGCGATCGTAGCAATCAATTTCAAGAAAGTTATACTTTCCAAAACAATAATTGTATCACTTTTGTATGATTGAAATCTAAACTCCCAAATACCAAAATGTCGCAACAATATGGGAATATTCATATTGATTTTAGTAGAATTGAAGAACGAATGTAGACGAATTTTTTTTTTTGAGTTTTTCAAATTGTCAATCAAAAAAAAAATACTGTGATGTTTAAGAAAATTGTTGAAACTGAAATTCCAGTTGCTATTTTTATTCATACACTAGTTAATGTTAGCTAATTATTGCCATTAATTAAGGAATAATAAAATAATTTATGATTTATCTTACTTTAAATATAGGATTAACTGTTTTATCAACAATTTGACCTTTATATGATGGACGGCCGAATGTATGAGTATATTTATAAAAATCAGGAGAGAGAAAATTTAAAAGAATTTTATGTAATTAATTTCATTAACTAAAGAATTTATGTTGTATACACGTTCTTTATTATCTTACATGTTGCATTTGAATTTATAAGATGGCTAATATCATTATTTTAATAGAAAAACACCAACAGAATAATTTAAGGGACAGTTTGGAACAATGATGGGAATGAGATCAATTATGTTCCATCATTTTAGTGTAAAAATTATTTAAAAATAATCTAATACCTCAAATTAATCATGAAAAAAATTAATATTAATTTTTACTCAAAATTATCATCTTTACCCCCTACTGGACCCCGAAAGAATTACCAAGACAGTTTAGTTTTTTCCTTATAAAAGACTAGTCCATGTACGTTGGACAGATAGAAAATAAAATTGAGCTGGTCCAAAATCCTCAAACAAAAAAAAATCTAGTTTGTACATAGTATTTTGAAAGAAAAGGTTATCAAAGGGAGGGAAGGTAAGAAGTAAGAAGGAATCATATTCCCAGAAGAAAATGACAAAAAGAAAGAGTGGTAACTAAAGCAGAAGGTGAGAAGGGAGATCTACATGATGTGGAGATTGTCGATCTATTATTGGCAAACTCCAATCAAGAGATGGCAGTCGTCGACAAACACACACAGATCGCGTGTGTACTACTCTGCCGCGGAAAACGACTTGAGATGAAAGGAGTGCAACACAGTCAAAGGGTACAACAGTCTTAATATATTCTCCATTCGTCTCAAATTATCTGTTTTATCGAAATTTTGAGAGTTAACTAAATTTTTATTTGATTGAAGTTTCATATTTTATTTCCAAGACTTTAAGTTTTTACGTTCAAATTCAAAATTTGAATATCGAAATTTCAATCATGCAATGTAAATTGAGACGGAAGGAATATGTAGGGGCATAACTATGGATGCGCATCAGTCGATTCGACTTTGTTTTGTACATTATTGATTTAGTTTATCGAGATTCGATGGGTAAAACACGCTAAATCGATAACCAAATAAATAAGATGTTCATTACCGGATTTCAATTAATCGTTTTGGTCCGTATCGATTTGATTTTTGATTTAACCGATGAGAAAAATACTCTCCAATTTTATTTTTTACTTTCTCATATTTTTATTTGTTCTACGCTGTATTCATGTATAAAATTTACATAAATTGTAAGCACTAAGACAACAACTATAATATAAAATGCAAGCACTTAAATTTAAAGCAACTATTTTATAATTATGAATAAATATAGAATTTTATTGGGTTATCGATTTAACTATTAATTAAAACCTTAAAATCAGAAATAAAACTGATAGCCCCATAAAAATTTACAAAATTATTAATTCAATAATCTAATATCGATAAGTCAATGACATTTTTATCCGTTAGATTTATCGGTTGAATCGATTTTTCACACCCCTAGGCATAGCATTCATTGTATGCATGCATTTGGCGATAGCAACAGGTGAGGGATGACGCCGCGCGCATGCCACTGAGAATCCGCAACAAATCTCCGACCGCTTTGACTACCCTTACTCCTTCCTGACCTTATTGTCTCTTATCTTCCTCACACTTGTCTGCCTTCCATCTCCCAGCCTAGTATTTGGAATATCTGGCCTTGTTGTTACATTACATGTAGATCAAACGGTTAAAATTATTCCAACTAAGTACCCAAGTTTACCCCATGGGCATATAAATGCATGTCACAAATTTAGCATGCATTCTCATTACTGAATCGCATTTAATTGATCACATCTTTTCTTCTTTCATATTCCATACAAAAGATTTAGGTTAATTAACGCACACTACTTAATACTTCGATATTCCTTATTGACCAACACCGTAAGCAAATAAGGTACGAATAACCAATATCTTTTGTAGGTTGAGGTGGAGGAAGAATGATTAGAAAATTAAAACATATAACAACGAACTCCGTTTCATGGTTCGGTGCCAGATAGAAAAAAGTTAAATGAAGCTAGCGGTTTTAGAATTTGAAGTTGTATTGTCATATGTGTTTAGTCATGTCAACAATCAAACCATTTTAACCTAAACAAACATTAGATATAAAATGACCAGTCATTGTTTCATTCTATTATAATCTAACAGAGACCTGTTGTAAACCCTAGCTAGTGGGCGCAGGGGGGAAATAGAAGTTACCGTGGGATTAAAAGAGGATGTGAGAGGTGGTCAATACTCAATACTACAATAGACTCAGAGTCACAGTTGAGCGAGAAATCCGGCAGAGAATATTGGGGATGAGGGTACGGAATTGAAACAAATCAATAGTACTCTGATTTTGGGGAATCTCTACAAATCGACAATTCTAACATAGGGACCTCTTAACAACAACAACGTAAAGTACCCTGTAGAAAATCTCACTAATGAGGTATTAGAAGGATAAAGTATATGCATATTTTATTACTTATCTCAGGAAGTTAAATAAGCTGTTTAAAAAATTCTCAGTCCAAGTATAGCAAATCTGATAAGGCCCTCCTAATGACTCTATTTATATGACCAACTTTTTTCATATATACTAGCTAATTTTCAATTTATGTGAATAGTCTTTTCTTTTAAGCCACATCCTTTTATATTTAGTAACTAATTAATTTCAAATATCCATGTTAACTTAATGAGACATTATAAAAAAATGTTTTAAAATTTATAGTCTAAAAACACTCGGACATATTAAAAAGAAGAGTGGTACCATATAAATTGTGTAAGAGGGAGTAATTTATATATCCAATGAAATATTTTCACACGGAGTAATATTTATAAGAATATCATCTTTTTATATTTACATTATTTAATTTTGAAATCTTCAATTTTATTCATAATAAGTCATTATAATCATACAATTATCTAAATCTTACTATTTTAAATCACATTTCTTTTAGAAGTACTTTTTCCTTTTTCAAAATTTCGTATCCAATCATCAACTAAATTGGAACATAAGGAGTACTACTCCCTTCACTCTAACTACGTACGTGATCCTATTACTAATTACCTTTCAATTTTTTGAAAAAGAAAATTTTAATTTACATGTCTCATACTTACACAGATACACTAGCGACAAAGGTTTAAAATCGTACTTAAATTAAATCTACAAATAACAAAAAATTTATACCATAGCATATTTAATGCTAAAAGAATAATTTGAGATGAGATAGTACTTGAGGGGGTGGGCGACGGGGTGGGTTGTCTGGGAACAGTCCAAATGTCCAATAATTGAACAGCCACGCTAATCCGACATTCATAATATTGTCGGTATGCATCTATAAGTCCACCTTTTCTGCTCTCTTCATTTTATTTTAGTTGGTCATTTTTTAAAAATATTTATTTTAATTTAGTTATTTATTGATAAAATTAAAAAGATTTTAATATATTTTTTAATAATATTCTTATCATTAAATGATTAAATAAGTTATGTATATTCAAATTTATATTTTCAAAGTATAATTAATAGGGCTAATTTGATACTTCCTCCGTCCATTTTATCCACCTCAAATTTCTTAATTTGTTGTCTCATTTTACTTATCTTTTTTTTATTAAGACAAGACAATTTTTTTTTATTTTATCCTTTGAATTAATTATTTTTTCTTTAAATTAAAATATAAACATCATTTAATATGATAAACTAGTCATGTTATTTATTATTTTTCTTAATAATTGTATCATCCCAATTTGAGATAGATAAAATGAGATGGAGAAAGTAAAATAAGTCCTTAATAAATATTTTGTTTAATAAATCTATCAAATCTATCTAACTAATATGAAACGGAGGGAGAGTAATATCTTTTCCCTGTTTCTACACGCTCACTATGTCCCGCTCACCTCTTTCAAAATTTTGGTTTGTTTTCCACTTTTGTCCCCACTTACATCATTTCTTCATAGGGTGATATAAATTTCACTTGTTTCCTTCAACTTTTGACTCGTTTGTGGCTAGGTTTTTTTCTCATTTTTGACCAAGTTTTTACGTAACATCGGATCGGAGTCATGTTGCTTGTTATAATGATGAGTAATAAAAGTGGCAAATATAGAAACTCTTCTTTGTTTAAAGTGGGAAGGAAATAAAGTAAATGTTGTCCTCTTACACTAGCAAAGATTTTTCTAAAATAATACTTATAAATCAATCCCACACTAATAAAGTATACATCTTCACGTTTTTAGTTTGGTTTGACTATGATATGATTATGTGAAAAAAACGAAGTAGTATTTATCTAAACAACAATAATCATGCAACGTAATAGTAATTCAACACTTGCCCAACATATTTATATCTAAATAAAAGAACTGAAGAATAAATTATTATCAGCGCCGATCCTCCTCAATGATGGATTGATCTGTAATATTGAATATTTAATAAATTAGACACGTCCATTTTATTTTTATCATTACAAACATCAAAATGGAATACAACTCGAGACCTAACTGTAAATGATGTTGCTAGTTACAACCTACAAGGAGACTCACCGCTCGTTATAGTACTTCAAGGAAGATTACATTACACTCACTCATAATGGAGTAGTAGTACCAAATAGTAGGTGACTGTAGCCGTATCTATTACCTCGTGAGTTGTAATGGCAGCGTAATTTTATAATTAGACAACAAAGTAAATGTACAACTGCACACTAATTAATCGTGCTTAATTAACTTGCAGGAACATATTCCCCCAGTAATGGGACAGTTAGTGTTGTACAAGTGGTTGAATGTATATGGTTTTTTTATGTACATGTAGAGTAATTGGGTAACAAAAGCCTCCACTTATGAACGAACCCCATAAACAAAGCCGTTTTCGAGCCGTCTGAATATGTATATCCATAGCTAGAGTAGCAAACAGAAAACAAAATAAATAGCTCCCTGTTAAAGCTGCTCTCTGTTCTTTAGCACAAGACCCTCAGAATCCTTCAGAAATCTGTTGCCTGTTCCACTTAGCGCAACACAGATTCTCTCTCTCTCTGAGAGTACTACTGCCAATCTTCCATATAAACCCCACCACATGCTTCCATAAACCCCACAACATCTCTCTTTTCACTTCATTAAAACTTAATAGCAAATCTCTTTGTCCTCCTTCTTCTTAACAGAAGCAAAAATGCCTTCCGATGTTAATGAGCGAAGAGTTACCAAGCAACAGCAAGGAGGTGCACCGGCTCCAGAGCCTGAGCATCTTCCTTGTCCACGTTGTGATTCCATCAACACCAAATTCTGTTACTACAACAACTACAATTTCTCTCAGCCACGTCACTTCTGCAAAGCTTGCCGCCGTTACTGGACACACGGCGGAACTCTTCGTGACATCCCTATTGGGGGAGGAAGTCGCAAAAATGCCAAGCGGTCACGTACGATCACAACTAACAGCAGTTTGTCCTCCACGCTCTCTCCTCGAGATTACCAACACGCGTCTAACCCGTCGGCTTTCTTGGTTCCTTTAACTGCCGATCATGGGGGTTCACTACCCTTCGACGTGAAGCCGAATGTGAACATGTGTGGGAGTTTCACTTCGTTGTTGAGCAGTGCTCAAGGGCCTGGTGGGCTTTTAGCACTTGGTGGATTTGGGCTTGGAGTTGGCGTTGGGTCTGGAATTGAAGATATGGGCTTTGGTCTTGGCAGGCCCATTTGGCCGTTTCCTGGAGTTTCACATAGCAATGTTGAAAACAACAGCGCTAATGGCACTGGAGCCAGTATGTTGGGAAGCACGTGGCAGCTTGCTAGTGGAGGAGAGGGTGGCTTCGTTGGCGCAACAGCAGGGGAAATTTTTAATTTCCCTGATCTTGCTATTTCTACCCATGGAAATCGGATGAAATGATTGCTTAGGGGAGTTACTGGATTTTGTAACTTTAGGGGTACTTGTGTTTTTCTCTCTCTCTCTTTTTTTTTTTTTTTTTTTTTTATAGTTTATATGATCTTAATTAGCTATTTGAAAGAAAAATGCCAAATCCTAGAAAAATCAAAACTTTTGTATATTTTTGGCATATGAAAGTGTTGGTCTTAGATTTAGGACTGCAGTTCCCTCGATCATCAGTTGTGATTTGATGGAGAAAGCCTTTGGAATGGTTGTACTTTGTTTGTTGCTACAAAAGTGTCCCTCTTGACTTCTCTGCCTCCTGTTTTCTACTTTTCGTGATTCAAATATGCTTTCATTTTGAGGACTGCTAAATTAAAAGTTGGCTTTCCAAATTATTAGTACCTGAGTTTTAAATTTAATATATATAAATGTTTGATAATTTTTTAATATAAATACTTAATTTAAGCAAAAAAAACGTATTTGTGCTTAGCCTTAATCTGTCCTGATGGTGGACATAAGGTGTGTAACTATGGCCACTTAGCTTTGGTGCATCCCGTGCTTGGCTAGCAATCATATTCATAATTCATATCCTTGAACCGTTATGATTGGTTTAGAATAATTTAACTATATCTTATACACGCTGCTAATCCGATGAAATAAACCATATTCAAAAGATACTATATAGAGAAAAAGAGTTGTAGCCACTTGCTTTTTAAATGTGTGTAGTCACCCATTTTGTCCAACTCAATTATTTTAGTGTCACATAAGTGTAGTCAATAGTTAGTGGGGTTTAAAATGTTTGAGTTTCATCCACTTGAAGTATAAAATAATAAGTAGAATGATCAATCTGACAAACAATTTCAAGCACAAGAATTTGGTCATTCCATCTACAAAATAATTAAAATCGAAAATATGTGAAATTGACAAATCACAAGAAAGATTAATGTTACTGTTACAAAACCAATCATCAGGAAGATTTCTGAAATTATCTAAATTAATTCAAAACAAGATATTATATATAAGTTAAATACTTGAAGCCCAAATAAAAGAAAGCCGATATTAGATTGGGAAAAAAATCTAAATATACAGCCTTAGATTGTTAATTCCAAATCATAACAATATTTTTTAGATTGCAATAAATAGCAACTTTTTTAATAAAATAATAAAGGAAAAAATGATTAAAAAAAATAAAAAATTCATCCTTAAAAAAAGACACCAGTTAACAAAAAGATATTAATGATCCCTAATTTCTCTCTTGAAACTTTTTTTTTTTCCTTTTTTCAAATTGAATCTGTTATTCTTCTTATTTCTTCAACTATCAACAAACGTATACTTATTGAGGCACAACATAAAAAGAGATAAAAATGTTTTGTTTTTTTTTTAAAAAAAAAAAAAAAAAGAAAGAAAAACAACATCCCTTAAAAAATGTTGACAACTAAAAATAGGATACTAACCATCTCCATATATCTCTCTCAATTTTTTTGCTTTTTCTAATCTTTCATAATTCAAACATATTAAACTTCATCTTCTTCTTGCAGAATAAACTTCTTCATTTTCGTTCAAAATCATAAATATATATGATGTTGGATGTCAGGTAAAATATTACAGCCTTACTGAACAAATATATGATAAATTTTTTTGTAATTTATACATAAATTAGTTGTTAGGTTATTTTGTTAATTCTATGCAAATGTATTATGTATTATTTTTATGAAAAGTGGAAGGCTTAATGGTACCTTTAGATGGCGAAATTATTTTTGATTTATATTCAAAGAAAAAAAAATTATTGTTAAATTGAGGTACAAAGTTGGTGTAGAGTGTTGTACATATTTGGAGTACTTGGAGTATGAAATATGGTGTAAAAAGTTTATGTTCGTGTTAAAGCTATTTTAGCATGCAGATGTGTTATTTGGTGTATTATTGTGTTATTGATACGAATCAATACATTAATTTGTTCTATACTCATTCACATGAAAATAAATATACGAAATGTTGTTCATGTCTTGACAAATTTATTGTGATTATTAATAGGGTTGGAAATTGTATCAATTTTTAGGGTCTAAAATTGATATAAAGGTTGAGTTTTTTCAATTTTTATATGTTATTAAATAATTTAGTAGATGAAATGAATATAAAAGTTGGTATTCATGTCATCAACAAGTCTATTATAACTGTTAATCAGGTTTGAAATTACACTAATTTTTTGGGGTGGAAATTGGTATGAATATTTGTTCTTTATATTTTTACATGTTTTTAAATAATTTAATGTATAAAATGAATATATAAATTGATCCTCATAATTTTCATACCACTTTATACACGATAATTCTTTGTTTAATGAATAATATTTTTGATAATGTTTTTCCTTAATTATATGAAATGGAAATAAGTACAAGTACTCTTGTGTTCACATAAATTTTATTTATTATAGAGATAATACATCAAATTCCCCCTAAACTTGTCACTCCGACTTACTTTAGCACTTAAACTTAACACGCATTTATTTATCCCTCTTAACATCTTTAGAGTGAATTAAATTCACCCTTAATGCTGACGTGACATTTAAAAAAAGAAAAAGAAAAAAAAATGCGTGAATTTTTTTTTAAATCCTACTAGGGGTGAATTTAATTCCCTCCTTCTTCACCCATCCCCCACGCCAACACCCCCACCCCACTCCTCCCTTTAACTGGCCCCATCCACCACCACTCATTTCTTGAATTTGACAATAAAAAAAAAATAAGATTTCTTGATTTGTTGTTGAATCTACAACAAAATTTCTTGAGTTCTAAAGTAATTGTTGATTTCTTGATTTGTAATTGTTGTAGATTTGATTGTTGTAGATTCAACACACGTGTATCAAAAACTTCATTGATAGTCATCTTTGATTGTGTTTTTTTTTTAGGATAATTTGATAAAATAAAATTGGTACTGTATTTTTCAATGGTGTCTGATAATGGCGTTTTCCGGTGAAAATTCACCAAAAAATTTGATGTGTGTGTGCAGATATTGTTGTGTGGGGTGGACGAAGGTAGATAGGGGTATGTGCAGGTGTGGCAGTGTAGGGGGTGGACGGAGTGTCTGTGTAGGTTGGGGGTGGATGGGAGGGGGGAGGGGAAGGAGGGGTGGGTGGTTATGAAGAAGAACGAAAATGGGGGTGGGGTATTTTTTAAATTTAAAATATTTTATATATTTTAAAATATGTATATATATAATATATATTTATATATATTTTTATATATAAATATTAAAAAAAATATTTTATTTACGTGGTTATGATGTGGCAGCGAGTGTAATGCCCTCTCCCTCATGAGAGTGGTGTTAGATATTAAGGGGGAAATTAATTCAGTTTAAAGATGTTGAGAGGGGTAAGTAAATAGAAACTTAGTTTAAGTGTCAAAGTAAGTTGCGGAGACTAGTTTAGGGGGGGTTTTGATGTATTGTCTTTTTATTATCATTCATAAAGATTTTTTATACAACACAATCTATACATCTTGAGCTCTTGTAGGAATAAAATCAAACTTAAGATTTTGAGACACGATTCAAATAAATTTTGATAAAACTCAAATGAAAATCAATGAGAAAAGACACAAAACTGAATCACTCAATAAAAATAAAATAGATAAGCACAAAATCGAACATAAAAAATGAAACGGCTAATGATCAATTGATAAGAATTTTCAAATGTCGAGAGATTACAGATGAATAAATGTATAATTATTGAAGGTATTATCTAGATCAGAGAGAGATAAACATGGGATTTCTTTTTTATCCTAAAAGTAAGAAATTATTAGTGAGAATGGTGGAAATCAATTGTTCTTTTTTTTTTTAACCATAAAATTTGATGAAGATTGCATTATATTTTGGGAGAAGAGTAAGAAGAGGAGAGATGTAGGAGTAAAAACAAGAAAGATGAAGAGGATTTAAAAGGGAGATGATTTAGGAAGTAAGAAACGTGTAGGATATATTTTTTTGTACTTTTTTGTTTTTAATAAAATATAATTTATCAAAACTGCTGCAACTTGTAATTATGAAAAAGTAAAGTTATAACATGTAAAAAACCTTCTTAAAATGATATCTAGGATAATTTTCACTATTAGATAGCCGTGCTACACACGGTTCAATATTGATCCTTAAAAATTCTATGTTATGATTCTACCATTTAATTAAAACTTTCATTTGCTTGGTTGATAAATTCTAAATTAGGCATATATTATTATATTTAGATTGATGAAATTTGTATAACAATATTTTAAATTGTTCAAACTTTTGTGCCATTGATAGTCAATTATATTTTTTAAATAATTTAAGTTTTTAATTACTGTGATTTGAAATATTTTTTTCTATTCTACTAATTAGAAATGTATAGTAAAATTATTGTAACAAATACTTGTGATTTTTTTTAAGTGGTCCCATATAAGATGTCAAGTTAATTTAAAACATCAAAAAATAATTTATCATTTTTTATTTATTTTATCTTTTTTTATTAAATATTATTAGTTTTTTAATACTTAAATAAACTATAATAATTAATTATGAGTGATATAGTAAAATCACAGTTGAAGTAGCTGAAGCGGTCGTGTAATAAATGTATCTCTTAATTCTTTTATTAAATATTATTAATTTTTTAATACTTAAATGACTTATAATAATTACTTAGGGGTAATGTAGTAAAATCACGATTGAATCAGCTGGAACAGGCATGCCGACTATGAGCAGCCTGTTTCAGCTGCTTATTGTGACTTCTTATAGTAAAAATAGTCATTAAATTTTTTTTTTTGATATATTATTGTATGATAATATTAAATATAATTTTTTATACAAAATAATACTAGATATTTTTATTTTTTAGCTAGCGAGTGTAATTATTTGATGAGTCAAATATATAACTTGCCCCCCCCCCCCCCCCCCCCAAAAAAAAAGTGAAAATCACATAAATATATAATTTAAGAATCAATATTATAAAAACTATCAATAATTCTTACTTTCAAAACAGAACAATAGAAATCTAACAAAATCTACCAAATAAATAAAAGAAAAAAGGATAAAAACAGTAAATAAAATACCATGATTTAAGTGAGCAACTTAATAATAGGAAAAAGATTCGAAATATACCTAATCTTTGACGAAATTTGTTGTAACACGCCTCAACTTTGCAGGGGTCCTATTCCCCCTAGACCATTTATTACCATATTTTCGTGATATATTTGTTTAGTTGAACCACTTCAAACCCTCACACGCTCAGTGTGCGCGTATTCACGCAATTGCCCAACCAATAAATATATGCCACAGAAATACAGTAAAAAATAATCTAAGGGGTCGTAGTGTCACGACCCAAATTCGGGATCGTGATGGCACCTATCCAATCCTCCGTGATAGGTAAGTCAACTATCCAATTTCAAGAACAACATCCCAAACTCAAAGAAGCCGAAGAAAATAAGAACATAACCAATTCTGAATAATCTCATAAGTACATTAATAGATTGGTAAAAATCAAATCATAGATAATTCAGGTCTGGAAGTCACTAATACAAGCCACTAAATACAGAACAAAAAGAAAGTGTGAGTCTTTCAAAATGCGAAAAATGCATAAGGATAAGGCTGAAGAAGATTTCAGTAGTCTCTAAAGCCAGTAACAGCTACCTCGAATCTCCAATGATGCTAGCAAAGAAGGAACCACAGAAATCAATATTTGGAGGTCGTCAGATCTGTACCTGCACGTAGGGTGCAAAAAAAGTAAGAGTGAGTACGAAACTACGTGTACTCAGCAAGCATCATCGACCGACCCTAATTCAAAGTGCTGACGAGTGACACGACATAAATCATCTAAAAACAAACATACAACCTGCACTCAGGAAAACCACCACAATATAACTGAATAGTCAAGTTTAACAGTCATAAGGATATCATAACGCAATCCAAGAATTTCTCATTCAAGTGAAATAAATAACACATATACAATAAATATAAGGTCAACAAATACACTTTAACCAATCTGAACTAAATGAATCAATGAAATGCGATGCAATGTAATACATGTGTTGTGTACACACCTACCGAACAATGGCTTTAAGGTCAGGACCCATGGGGGACTCATAAGGTCCATGTGCAATGCAGGCGTGTAACACCCCGAGACTACCCCTGGACGTCACACGGTGCTTAGGACCACAAGTGATCCCTAGCTAACCCTTATACTGGCATAACTTATGAGCAATTGAATAAAATACACAAATTCGAAAGAAAAATGCGGAAGATAAATCTTTTTTGAATATGATCAATACAAAACTATATTAAAATGATTACAACTCTAATTATACGAACAAGGCTAAAAACAAATACATCAACTCTACCGATTGTCTATGAAGGCTCTACTAGTATTGACTATAGGTAGTCGGGACATGACCCCCCAACTATCCTTAATCGATACGACTGAATAAAGAATACAAAATGCTACTCGGACTATGACTGAATCACGACCTTGAATCAAAAGGACTCATCACCTGCTGACTGAAAGCTGCAAACTATCTGATTATGATGTGCACGCTATAACTTGTACCTATATTATTAAACAATGTAGCATATAGACGTATATGTGGATCAGTACTTTTTGAATGTACTGAGCATGTGAGGGTGAATGTAATACGGGTCAAAGAGGCATCTCAGCACTCGAGGATATGAAGACGTGAGGAAAGACCCGAGCTTGTGGGGCTGCCTAACCAAGGATCAATCTTTGAAGTGTACAGAACAAGTTCCAACAGTCCAAAGCTGTCCAAGAAGCCAAGCCCATTTGTTTGGGCTCATTAAGGACCTTTTGGTCATTTATGTAACAAGTGTTGCCCTAGACTATAAATAGAACAATTAGGTTATTTTGTCATTTAGACTTTGATGATATGTTTTGAGAGCACCATAGAGTGTCTTGCAAGGTGGAATCCTTGTATTGGTAGCTTGCTTAGAAACGTTGGTTGCTTGGGGATTTCGATTCCCTTGAGGTCACATAAGAGATAGGTTTAGATTGTGTGTGATATTAAAGGTCCAAAAGTGGAATAAGCTTTTGGATTGTTAATATTATAGTTTTATTTGTCTATCTATCTATCTTTACTTTCTTGTAATCGTTTGTCTATATCTAGTGTAATCCATTTGTGTTCTTGTCTTGTAACCGTGTGTTGTTGTTATTGCATCTTGTTCATCAAGTGTTGTTGTTTTTAGTGTGCTTTACTCTTGATATCATTTCCATTCTTGTTCTTCTTGTGAATCTGAGAGAGGTCATCAAAGGGGATCCTCGATTCTTCAAATCGTTGACTATTTTGGTGTATGTTTCCTGTCTTCCTTGTCGATCTTGTATCATTTGGTATCAGAGCCATCTTTGGTTTTGTTCCTACAACACTAATCTTGGGCTCCCTTGGTTGAATTTTTTTTTTAAAAAAAAGGTTGAAAACTGAAATTTCCAGAAAATTGCAAAACTGTCCATTTGGTGTTCTTGGCCGAAAATTGTGTTATTGTTGTGTATTGGCCAAGAATTTTTATTTGTTTAGTTGTTTCTAAGTGTTGGTTTTCTTGTTCACTAACACTTTGAGTCTAAAATCTAAACTTGAGCTTGAACTTGTTGGAGTTATTGCTGTGAACTTGAAGAGTGACCGGTTGTTGTTGTTCATTGTGGTTTTAGCCATGACTTGTTGGCGTTGTTGTTGTTATAGGTAGACGTTTGGATTGTTGAGTTCTTGGTGGTTGATGAAGATGCTCTTGATGTTCTTACAACCTTCATAACTTGATTAATAAAGTGACTACTAGATCTTAAAAAGGTGAAGGGAAAAAGGTGAAAACTTGTTAGTCTTGTAAGACTTGCAATCATCCATCAACTAGTCAATCACTTCTCAACAACTTTCCTTGTTTTAAGGATCTTGTTTAAGGGAATTAGTGCAAAAAGTCAAGTCTTCCATTCTTTTGAATTTGAAGAGGATTTCAAGAATTGTTTCCCTCCAAAACAATTCCCACCAATTCCAAATCACCAATTGTTCAAGACTTTTAATTTTGGAAAATCAAAAAATTGTTAGGTCGCAACCAATATGTGGCTGTCACATCACTGTTACTGTTCATACAACAAGTTTTAGCTCCAATTTGGATTTTCTTAGTTTCTTATTGTTGGTTCCTAGTTTCGTTTGTTGACTCTAATAACTAATCGACAAGCTAGTACTCCTCTACTAGATTGTAAATTAGTTTTTGAATATGCTTCTTCGTGTTAACATTGTTTGTTTTGTGCTTTTCTCATTTTTGAGTCATAGTATTTTTTGGTTCAAGTTCGTACATTACTTATTTGAGTCGCTTCAAATAAGAATCTACTCTGACCTCGAGCCACAATTGGGACCAAGTAACCTCATTGGAGTATAAGCGAGTTATCAACGCTTGTGAGACCAATAGAGTGAAAACGTCAAAGTGTGAAAGTGAGGAATTATGAACTGTTTTGAGTCAACTTGTGGACTGATTTTTGCTAACATTAACGTGTTATTGTTTTTATTATGTTTTAGTGTTCTTAATAGGTACTATGGCATCGGGAAAGGTGATGATGAATGATTTGATGGCTGCCATAATGGGTATAAAACATAACCTTAGTAGTCGAATGGAGAGAATGGAAAGAATAATGGACCGAGTGGAAGGGAAAATGGAAGGGACGGAAAGCTCTCTTTGTAAGGAGTTGGATAACTTAATAGAGCAACCAAGCCTTCCTAATCAAGTTCCCGTGAGTGAACATGCTCCACATGAGCTACAAGGTAATCAAACTAACTCTTGCATTCCAGTGAATAAGGCTAGTAGCCAACTAAGTGTGAATGATAGTCTGACTTTAGGTGAGCCGAATGTGCCTCCATTTGGTTATGATAATGTACAAATTGAGATTGTGAAAACACTAGTTGATCCATCTAGTGTTGAAGCCATTGTGGCAAGTGATAGTACATTGTCTTATGGAAGTCATGAAGACTAACTTGTGTGTAAAAATGATGATGTTCAACATGTTGGCCTCTAGTTGTTTTTGTTGTAGATCATGTTAGTATAGAAGGTGTCAATGAGTGTAATAGTGGTAGTCTTCGGGAAATGAAGTATGTCCTCCACCCGTGTCTATGGACACTCTACCCCTTTGATCCCGGCGACCATTTAAAATGTGATATTGATTCATTTCAAATCATATTCGGGAATGATGTGTGTGGATTATGTGGGCATGGATATATTAATGCTAAGCATATCTTGTATGTAATTCGGGTTTCCCGTGATTGGTGTGTCATTTTTGAGAACCCGAGGGATGTTTGGTTATATGTGAAATTTGAGCCACCTTGGCATGATGCTATGATTGATTACGCCAATCCTAACCCTCATACCTTGAGGAACTTGTGTTTGCTTGTCCTTCCTATTATTTTGCAAGGTTCGGATTAGAGGATGAATCCTTTCTAAGGAGGGGAGGATAATACGGGTCAAAGAGACATCTTAGCACTCGAGGATATGAAGACGTAAGGAAAGACCCGAGCTTGTGGGGCTGCCTAACTAAGGAACAAGCTTTGAAGTGTAGAGAACAAGTCCCAACACTCCAAAGCTGTCCAAGAAGCCAAGCCCCTTTGTCTGGGCTCATTAAGGGCCTTTTGGTCATTTATGTAACAAGTGTTGCCCTAGACTATAAATAGAACAATTAGGTTATTTTTTCATTTAGACTTTGATGATATGTTTTGAGAGCACCATAGAGTGTTGCAAGGTGAAATCCTTGTATTGGTAGCTTGCTTAGAAACGTTGGTTGCTTGGGGATTTCGGTTCCCTTGAGGTCACGTAAGATATAGGTTTAGGTTGTGTGTGATATTAAAGGTCCAAAAGTGGAATAAGCTTTTGGATTGTTAATATTATATCTTCATTTGTCTATCTATCTAGCTTTACTTTCTTGTAATCGTTTGTCTATATCTAGTGTAATCCATTTGTGTTCTTGTCTTGTAACCGTGTGTTGTTGTTATTGCATCTTGATCATCTAGTGTTGCTGTAGTTTTTAGTATGTTTTACTCTTGATATCATTTTCTTTCTTGTTCTTCTTGTGAATCTGAGAGAGGTCATCAAAGGGGATCCTCGATTCTTCAAATCGTTGACTATTTTGGTGTATGTTTTCGTGTCTTCCTTGTCGATCTTGTATCAGAATGCATAAGTGAAAACAATAACTCAAGGTTCATATAAACTTGTAAGGAATGCATGCTAAGTGTAAATGATTCACCTTGGCTTGAATAAAACAAAGTTGTTAAAATCATAAACATGAGTAATGAAGCATAAGAATAACTTTGTAAGCCATAACACTTCGTTCTAAAAGAAAAAAATGTACTTCTATTCTTTCTATTAGTGGAATAAGTAGGACTGAAGTTGAGTATACTTTCAAATCTGCAGTCTGAGTGTTAAAGACTCACCTTTATCATACGTAAACTGAACACTGAAATCTCGTAGCTAATATCTTATGTAAAATCATATCTGGATAATATTGTGAGTCTTTACGCTTAATTTCTAAAAGTTGTTCTTTTATTCTGTCTTAGGGTTCTTCTAACCGACATACACCATGTGAGCAATCGTGGTGTCCAACGTCTGATTCTCTTGTGGGAAAAAACTCACGTTGGGGAAAGTTGTCATACTCTTGTCATAGAGTAGGACCTGAGCTAAGTGATCACAATCTGTATTTGCATTCATATAAATGGAAATAATCTGAACCTACATTTACTCGTAGTTCTAAAACACGAGACCTTAGAATCATACCCAACTCGGTGCTAAATACTACTCCCATTCTTATACGCTCAGACTTTAGAAAATCCACCTTAAAATAGCATAAGGGTTTATGTAATGAAAAATCAGTTATGCTTTTCTTTCTTTAAATCATAATCGGGATGAACAAATGTGGATTCCAATCTTAGCTTAGGATCAAGAGATCAATTCTTGCTTTAAATCGTGATATAACTCATCAAAAGAAACTTAAGAATTTAATCTTCTTGAAATCTCAAACTCATTCTTGGTATGAACTTATCAAATAAAACTTAAGAGCATGATCTT
This sequence comes from Capsicum annuum, assembly GCF_002878395.1. Lineage (NCBI taxonomy): Eukaryota > Viridiplantae > Streptophyta > Magnoliopsida > Solanales > Solanaceae > Capsicum > Capsicum annuum. The sequence continues at coordinate 146,955,035 of NC_061112.1, read as the reverse complement.
CTTGAAAATCTCAATACTTAAACTTAGGGCTTAAAATTCATGCTTGAAGCTTAAAGCATATGTACTTAAACTTTTCAGAATTTTGCAACAAAGCTTCATCCTAAACAATCATCTTGAAGTCATTCAATAATATCAATTCACGAGAAGGAAGTGCAATTCATGATATAAATCTTCAAGTCAAAGCATAAATAGGAGAGATGAGCATGCACTTCAATACTTAAAGTACTTATAAACTCATAAACTCAAAACGAAATAATTTTGGTATGAACCCTAATTTGCAAAGCATGAAATCTTAGCTTAAAAGCAAGTTTTTGGGAACAAGAATGAAAGAGTATCCTTGTTCATAACCCCACATACCTTAATTTTCTTGAATTGTGAAGAAAGCTTGAATCTCGGAACTTGAATGATGAACTTGTGAAAGAAACTTTATTCTTGATATTTCTTGAAGAATTATTGAACTTGGAAGCTTGAAATCTTAGATTTCTTCAAGGAATCTTGAAATTGAAGTTTGAATTCTTTGTGTTCTTGAGAGAAAACCTTAAACTTTGTGTATGGGAGAGGGGAGGGTTTTTACGTGAGTTGTTGTGAGGAAGATGGGCAAATAGTGCCTCTTTTTGAGTTATAAATCGTGTTTAGATGACTAGGGTTGAGGGGAAAGGACTAAACTGCCCCTTGCCCTATTTTTCCCGTGGAAATCACCATCGTGGCGCGACCCCTAGTCAAGTTAAGCAGACCTCGCGACATGATCACTAGTCGGGTTGAATAGCCCTTGCGGCGCGGGGCTATCGCGATCCCTTAGTGTCTTTCATAAAAAAGGGTCATAACTTTTCGCTCTGATATCAGATTGACGCAAAATTCATATCGTTGGAAAGCTAACTCAATTATCTATAATTTGATGGGTCTTGAGATGAAAAATTCTACGTATATCAAAAGTTATACACGTTCAAAGTAGAGCATTGTAGAATCGAATATCAAACTTTGAACAAATCAAAGGCTCTTAGTTCAACTTTGTTTTAAGCGATTTCTATGAACATTTTTCACATCGAAAGTACTTCACACACTAGGATAAAGATCATGACACATGAATTCAAAAGTAAATCATGGATTATAGTTTACACACGTAAGAACGACATTTCAAAGTCTAGCCCGAAAATATGGGGTGTTGCAAGACGTGCACTCCGATCCCAATAAATATATTGTGCAGACGTACACTCCGATCTCAATAAATATATTGTGCAGGCGTGCATTCCGTTTCCAATAAATATACCGTGCAAGCATGCACTTTGATCTCAATAAATATACCGTGCAGGCGTGCACCGCGATCCCAATAAATATATTATGCAGACGTGTACTTCAATCCCAATGAAATGCAATGCATGATGTGCAGGCATGCAACTCCGATCCCAAATCAACAATAAAGTTAAGCAAAACACTTCGTGTCTCATGTCGATTCAGACATCAATTTCAAAGTCAACTCAACTTATCAAGTGAGAGTATTCTCATTTGCTAGCTTTTTCCATAATCTATCTAGCGTAACAAATCAGTCCATCGAACTAGCAAATAGAGAAACAATTCAAACATACAATTAACTTATTTTATCCTCTCAAACAACACCGGTACCCGCATAGATGCACGTCACAATCACCTATACGGGACCCCCATTTTCCATTACTCCCATTACACATAACTAACAAAACAAGCACTTTGAAAAGGAATCCAAGGAAGGTCTCAATTTGCCTCAAGAGAAGCCCAAACGTCAATCAACAAACTTGTCCTTCCGTAAAGTCTCTGAATGTCAAAATCTGTTCAAATATAATTCTCAATTCAAAATTCTTACCCTAAAAACCCTAAACCGAAAACTTAATTTCTCTAACTATCGGAATCTGAACCAGTGCACGAGAAACAGTAAACTGGTGTACCTTCAATTACATAGAACTATTGGACACAAACCCATTTTATTACTATTGTCCACCCATTAACAAATTTTTCATTCTCACTGACCTACTGTCCAATAATTACAAATAGTCATTATAAAATTATTGACTAAAACTATCTTAAGTTCATACCTAATAATAAAACTATCTACTTCCTCAAATTTTACTTAAAACAATAGTAGTAATTTAGTAGGAATATAACCTGGCTAGCGTAGTTTATAAAAGAAATGTAAGAAAATACTGCATATAGGATACTAAAATCACCCATTCACGCCCTTTTCCACCATCAATTTAATCTAATCATTAGTCATCCTTAACCTTTTTAAGATCACACTAAAACATTATAGATAGCCATTAACTTATCTAATTATGCAAGCATATGAAAGAAATCAAGAATTAAGTACTACTGTTTCTTAGCCTAAGTGCTTGTTTATTTTCCAAAATAAGTATTTATTTTGAAAAAAAATACTTTTTTTTAAAAGGGTGTCTGGTAAACTTGCAAAAATGCTTTTAAAAATAAGCAGAAGCATATTTTCTGCTGCTTTTGAGAAGAAGCGGAAAATTTCTGCTTTTCAAAAAAAGCAGAAGCAGAAGCAAAAAAATATTTTTTTATGACAACAATAT
>NC_061112.1:146922831-146952377 GCF_002878395.1 Capsicum annuum | reverse complement strand
ATCTTACAAGTTTAATTAACGTTTGATTTTTAAAATTTTACATTTCATATTTATGTCATAATTCTTTATGATTTATATATTGTTATTTTATTTTCACTCATTTTCTTTAAATAAATTTAAAAATATCATTGATGATGATGACTAAAGAATATACCATAATTTTCTTATTGTTTATTATTAATGATAACAATTGACAGATGAATCACGTTACAAGATTGTATTTTGACAGCATTTTTCTCTTGAATATTTAATTTTAAATTAATAATTTATGAAAAATGACATATTTGTTACAATGTAGTGTATATATATATATGAATATGGTGATTGCTTATTCGTAGTAAATTTTGACATAGTAAAAATATATTAAAAAAATAACAAATAACAGATACAATTTTATTTGAAATATTTGCTATCATGTAGTATACGTATATAAATGTGGTTACTTTGTTTTAGAATTGACACGGTAAAAGTATATCCAAAAGAAAAGATAACAAATAACAAATATAAAAATAATTAATTAAAAATATTATACTGATATTTAAAATAAATTTTCTCTATGAATTGATTTTAGTAATAAAGATTTATTGATAGATGTCCTTTTTGTTCATTTGTTTCAAAAAAACACTTATTCAAAAAGATTATCCAAACATAATTTGGTTATCAAAAACACTTTTCAAATGAATTTGCCAAACACAAATTACTCTTTTTTAAAAGGCAATCCCAAACGGGCTCTAAACCAAGGATTACGTACTACTGCTTCTTAGCCTAACTTAATCCTCACGTCATTATATTATATTGGTTATGGGTTTCTTGTTTCAATTCACTCATGTACCAGATCTAAGGGGTCGTTTGGTAGAGTGTATTGTAAAATATAATGCATGCATTAGTTAATGTTTATTACTAGTACCTTGTTTGGTACTTTTTTTGCCTATGTATAACTAATGCAAGCATTAGTTATATACTCTATTGTGTATTGAAGTGTATATTAGTAATAGACTCTATTTTCTATGTATTAGTAATACAATGACTTTAACGCATGCATTAACTTATTAAATGACTTTAATACCCCTCAATTTCCTCTCAAAATATTTCACCATTCCTTTTCCCGCCATTTTAATTTGCAATAGTGAATCTTTTAAAAACATTTCACAATTTCTTTTCCCACTATTTTAATTTACAATGAATAGTTGATTTAAATAACTATATAGCATATTTTTGCTTTGCTTCGAGAGTCTTTAAAAAGATTAAAAAAAATGATATAATTTCTTAATTTTATGTCTTGTATTTTATTTTTGTTTCGACTATGTTAATCCATCAGCGCAACATTTATGCGCAAAGACGAAAGTCTTGCAATTAATCCTAAATCTCTATATACTAGTTCAACAATATTAATTTTGTTTGAGATGACAAAAGAACTTTGCAGCCAAAAAGTGTACAAAATCAAAGAAGAGTATTTTTGTAAACAAATATTTCTTTTATAGAAATTATGTAAGATGTATTATTTTTTATATATCAAATCAAACAATGTATAAGAAATAATACATGCATAACTAATATAAGTATTACAATTGCAAGCGTTACTAATACACTATATTTTGTATTGTTCTTATACACTTTACCAAACGACCTCTAAGTCATATAGCTGTAGCAATTTTATGATAACGCTATATGAACTAGTGAACGTGAAGCACTCACCTGCAACTCTCAATTGTCGTCGAAATGTGGATTCCGTACAACTTAAATTCTCCAATGAACCCTTTTTGTTTCTGTTGTCGTTATGATCCGAGGAAGTTATACTTGTTTTAAATAACTTAACGCAGATCATGTGTTACGGGATAGTTTATGAGTTTGTGGATTTAGTCTAATTACCCACTAATTTAATTAATAGTCTAAAATAATTCAAAACTTTAAATAGACCCTCAAAACTTATTCGAGATCCCGTGACAACAAACTAAATATGTAAATCTAATAAAAAGGACATTTTGGACCTATTAAAAATATTATGACACTAATCCGAGGCCATCTAGATCAAAGGGTGACCATGATCGAGTTTAACTTTATTAAAACTCGAGAGTCGACACTACCCATTCCCTTAAGCCATGATCACGTCCAACCACTACGAGAATAGTTAAAATAAGACAAATTTATAAAACGTTTTGCAGAGTCGTTACACGTAGGACCCTAGCGAAGTTGAGGCGTGTTACAAAAAATTTCGTCAAGTCTGGATATATTTCGGACTTTTTTTCCTTAATGATTAATATTTTATCCTATAATTTCTCCTAATTTATTTTTAAAATAAGTTAAAAAGAAAATGGTAAAAAGGGTAACTAAAAAAATATAAAAACATATAGTATTATAAAATTTTTTTGATAGTTTTTGTGATATTGATTCTTAAATTATATATTTGTGTGATTTTCACTTTAAAAAATAAAACGGAGATGGAAGGTAAATGTGGAGCAAAGTCAGGAGGGCCTTGTGCCGGGCTAAACTAAAATTTGGACACAAAATGGAACCATAGGGTCTTTTTTTTCATTTATTTACTGTCATAATGACGAAGCAGAAGATGGCGCCTTTTTCATTATCCCCCAATTCATATTCTAGGGTTTTGTAAGCGTAGCTATTTGAATTCAATTCTTGTGTAAATTAATTACCTATGAGCGAAGCATTGCAATAGCCAAATGGCGTTCTCTTTCACTCCACAGACACAGCAGCCGTCGCTATTCCAAACTCCGGCCCAGCAACAGCCATCTCCATTCCAAACTCCGGCCCAGCAACAGTCTTCGCCATTCCAAACTCCCGGCCAGCAACAACCGTCGCTATTCCAAACTCCGGGTCAGCAACAGTCGTCGCCATTCTCTCAAATCACTCCCTTTTCGCAACAACAACAACAACAACAACAACAATCGTCGCCATTCTCGATCAATCCCTTTCCGCAGCAACCGCAGCAACAACAACAACAACAACAACCTCAATTTCAACAGCAACAACAGCAACTGCAATTGCAGCAGCAGCAGCAACAACAACTGCTGCAGCAACAGCAACAGCAACAGCAACAGCAACAGTTGTATCTTTTCACCAACGATAAGACTCCTGCTACCTACAGTACAAAATGGGCAGACCTCCACCCCGACTCCCAGAAACTCCTGTTGCAAATTGAGTTAGTTGTTTAGTTTCCTCTTCTTTTTTTTTCTTCTTTTTATTTTTTTTGGAGAAGTTTCCTGATTGATATTACGGGCTTGTGGATGTAGGGAGAGGATACTGGAGTACAGGGATGAAAGCCAAAGACTTGACCAGTGTAGCCGGCTTTATGATTCATCAGAGTCAAATGATGGTTTTGAGTTGGATGCAAGCCGCAGCATTCAGGTTGTATTTTATGATTCCTTTTACTCACTATTCCTCCTCTAGAATGTAAGTCTTCAGTATAGTCATCTGCTCATTCACCGAAAATAAAGGCTGTTTTCATTGTTGAATCGGCTGATGAATGTTATTATGTAGTACTAGTTTTATAGGCACTTTCAAATTCACAAGGATGTACTTGGTAATGTTGTCCATGCACAGAGTTGGAGTTGTTATCAAACGTTAAAATAGACTTCATTCTGGGTTGCAGAACTGTTTCTTTGTGGGAAAATAGCATAGGAAGTGTATGAAAACCAGTATATTTCTATCAATATCTGTATTTTGGAAAAGCTGATTTATTCTTCTCACATGCCTTTTATGTATAGTTACACTACTTGTGTCTATTTTTGCTTAGCATGGACTAGAGGTATTTTCTAGAATGGTTGTTTGCATTATTTAGATTTTCATATCATTTACAATCTTCGTCATATTCTATGTGGATCAGAGTGAAGGTTCCTGCATTTCTTATTCTGATCGAGGATAATATTTGCCAGCAATAGTGAGAACTTTAGGGTCTGAACAAGTTCGCTTGCTTTCTTCTCTGATTAATGTTTCTAAACGTCATGTTTTACTTTGTTGCATGTGTTAATGTTAAGTTTCTTTTCAGGAACTTGGTGGAGTTAGTACATCAATGGAAAGACAAAAAGCTATCTTGCAAGAGCTAATGACCGTTGTTAAAGATATGCTGCGGAATACGGAGGTTGCAGTGCGCTCTTTTATGATGTTACGTCCAAGGTTCCTTCATCAAAGTGCACCTGCTGCTACAAGTGCTACTGCTCCGTCACAGGCATCGGGTGCAACTGTAGTTCCAACAGCATCTAGTCAAGCACATTCTACACCCAATGCGCCAATTTTTGATTTTTACAGTGGGATACCAAAAAAGCCCTCTCCCTTTTTGCAGCAAACAGTAGCTAGATTTGAGAAATATCTTGTAGAATGCAGGCAATGGGTTGAAGAATTGGAGCAGTTGATGGTTTTAGATTCTGACAGGAATTCTATGAATTCCAGTTCATCTTTGTTGCAGTCTCTTCCCAAAGTCATGTCTAATGTGCATGGCTTTTTTGTTCATGTTGCCGCAAAGGTAACGGGAAGTGTAATTTTTTGCAATGGCGAGGGCTTTTTAAGATTTGATTAAAGTATCATGCTTAGTCAGTAGGGAGTAAAAGAATAAAAATGACTAGGAGTACTTTGCCTTCTTTAAGTATGCTTATATATATACATGAAGATTCTGGTTCTAGTCCATAATGTTTCCATTAAGGTAATGAAAAGTGGAAACTTTCGTAATGGTGAGTAAGGTAATGGGAAGTGAAACTTTTTTGTAATGGGTGAGGGTTTCTTAAGATTTGATGAAAGTATCATGCTTAGTTAGAAGGAAGTAAAAGAGTAAAAATGACTAGGAGCACTTTGCCTTCTTTGTTACATTTATTACCAAACAAATATGCATCATATATATACTTGTAGATTTTGGATCAGTTGAAGTTTCTCATTAATTAGTTTTTTGCCACTTATAGTTAGTATCAGAGAGCACCCTTAGTTGATTTCCGATATACTTTTGAGGCAGAAAAAATCATAACGCTGCATGCAATCACCATGTGTTCTAGAATTTTAGGAGAGTTGCATGTGAAGCGTTTTGTGTGCGAGAGTTGCATGTGAAATGTTTTGTGTACCTTATTTTCATAATCTGTAGCTTATGCCTTTTTTTTGGTTGCTGTGATTTTAAGGGAAAATATTTGTGGTCTTTTGATAAATCAGGTGGAGAGCATTCATCAGTACATTGAATCGATGAAAACAGCATATCTGGCCGATCAACGCCGTCGGGGTGATGGGAGCGATCCTTTTCTTGAGGCTGATCGGCGGGAAACAGCTAAACAGGAGGCAGCTGCTAAAAGGGTACATCCAACTTTGCATTTGCCCACAATTTCACAGCCATCAACTCAAGTAGCAGGATTGATTTCCAGCTCAGCAGCCCCCAGGGCATCCAGTACACCACAAACATCATCTGCAGTTTCTTCTGCCTCAGCTGGAAGTGGATCCTCACTCTTTGCTACCGCATCCGTTGCTGCTTCATCTTCTTCCCTGTTCACTACTCCAACAATGTCAGCTCCAGGCTCCTCTTTGTTCGGAACATCTGGTGCTACCCCACAAACTTCACTCTTTGGGACCTTGTCTGCTTCAACTCCAACCTTTAGTACTCCATTATTTGGTTCGACACCCGCTTCTGGAGTTTCAAGTTTATCAACACCTTTTGCTTCAGGTATGTCTCCGCCAACATCAATAATGATATAGTTTTGCCCTATGCTATATTAGCTTTTACAAAAGTTAAATTTCTGTATAATCTATTTTGATTATCACCCCTCCATAATTTTGTATTATAGCCTCTGTAGAGATAATGGATGTAATATGCATCTATAACTTGATTTTCAATTTATTGAATCAATTATATACTCCCTTGATTTTAATGTGGCACTCTTTTCTTTAGTGTCTGTTTGGATGGTGGTTTTCCATAGTATGGTATGGTTAGTAACAGTACCATGTTTGTTTAGATTGTTTCTCAAAATATATGGTATGGTATGGTTCAATTCCATGGTTAGGATACCATGAAAACCCTTAATTTTTTGAACCACCAATTTGGTGGTATCTCATGGTTACCTAATTTATTTTTCCAATTATGTCCTTACTAAATCTCTTATAATCCTATTTTACCCTTCCCTATATTATTTAACTCCACAAATACGATATGGTGGTTATAAAGGTGTGATAGCTGTTGACTGCAATTCCTATCGAAAGCTATCTCTTCGTGGCAGTATGCTCAAATTTGAATCAAACAAATTTTAGTGATGCCATGCCTTGCTATCTTAACCGGGAGATTTTTATCCTTTTATCTACTTTGGGAGTTGAAGATAAAGCTTTAGAAGTCCTGCTAGATAGTCATCTCCATCTTCTGGGCAAGATGTTGCTTTAGATCTTTTGGAGAGTATGGGTGGTGGCCATGTAATATTATAGTATATGTCACTGCTATAGATGTTTATTTCGAACGTTGAAATTTCACTCCTTGCAAATGTTACTGACGAGCAAATATTCCACAAATTTCATCAAAAGTTTCCGCACAACATACCAAACGCACAACTGACTTTGCATGATACATGTTCTTGAAGCCAAAATTTTACTGATCACCAAAGTAGCATTTGTTGGTATGGTGCAGGTTGCTGCAGTTTCTCATTCACATGCACTTGAACTATCCTCAAAATATAAAGTTTTGACTAATTTAGTAGAAAGAAAATTGGTTTTGGTTAATTTATTAATAGTTAATTATAAATTTAATATTTATAAAGTTAAGGACATTTTAATAAACTTATCAAATACGATACAGTACCATACCGTCAAACCAAACAATAAAATTGTTATTAAACAACATTGAACGATACAGTCTATCCAAACGTTGTATTGTACTATACTGTACAGTACCATACCATACCATACAGTACCGTACATTATGAAACCATGACAAACCATCATCCAAACACAGTGTTAGGGACATTCCCATGTGTATGACATCACTCCTTGTCTAAGATTATTCTATACAACTTTCATTATTTTTTTTTGAAATGACAACTTTCATAATTTTTAAGAACTCAAATCCATATATTATTCAAATATTGAACTTTGATGCAATGTTTGCTTTATTAAACTAATTTTGGATCATTACTTCATAACGTTCTTCAACTACGGCTAATATAATGCACAACTCAAATTCAACAACATATACCTAGTGTAATCCCGCAAGTGGGGTGTGTGATGGGTGGGGTGCATCCAGACCTTACTCTTTACCTTTGTGGGGTAGAGTTTGTTTCTGATAGACCCTAGTGACTCAAGAAAACTCGTGTTTCAGAACAAGTTTGAAAAACTGCATAAGTAAAAAAGTTATGGCGAAAATACTAATAAAAGAGAAGTGTTGACAATAAGAACAGTACAGATAACCAAATTACTGGAAACAACCGGTATTAATAGAATTGAAGAATAATCTAATACTAGCATAATAATAATTATAATAATACTGTAAAAAGTCGTTTGTTGGGAAATAGTTATCCGGGATAACTTATCCCACCATGCATATGGGATAACTTATCCCATCACTATGGTGTAAATGGTGGGATAAGTTATCCCGGTATTAACTAATACCTCCAACCAAACATGGGATAAAATAATCCATCATTTTATCCCGGACTATTTATCCCTTATACCTCACACCAAACGACCCCTAAGGGAGCAGATAGTCGTGCTATGACCCTGCTCTACCACTGGGGAGAGAGTAATTGCTTGATTACCTACTAGCCCGTCTACCCCAATTCTCGATGTCCATGCTTTCCTTATAGGTCATGCCCTTCGGTGAGCGCGAGCTATGGCCTGTCTAGTCACCTCTCGAATTCTTCCTTGGTTTACCTTTACCTCTTTTTAGACCTATCACCGCCAACCTCTCACATCTTCTCATTGGGGCATCTCTGCTCCTCTTCATATGCCCGAATCATCTCAGCCTCGCTTCGTGTATCTTGTCCACCACAGGGGCTACTTCCTCCTTGCCCCGTATATCTTCGTTCCTAATCTTGTCTCTCCTAGTATGCCCACACATCCATCTAAGCATCCTCATTTTTGTCACCTTCATTTTTTTGAACGTGATTTAGTCTAGTCAAACATCGTCATTTTAGATAAACTGGATAGATCACTAATATACTAAACACTTATGTATAACAACTTTTGTTGGTGATTTTAGGTGCAGCTGATGCAGTCTTCTAAGATTCTTTTTTTCTTTTGATCTAATGACTCTTAAGTGTACACTGTCATGTCACTTGTTCAGATTACTTTTGCCTTTAACCAACAAGTCGATGTCCTTTGATGATTCACCTTTTGTTGATGTGGCCTACTGTATTAAAGAGTTTTTCAAGGAATTTTCTTTATTAACTGCCGTGTTAAACCCTTACCTTTTGTGGTTATTATTTCCAAATGCTGTTGGCGGGGAATAGTTGCTTTTGAAATTTAGTTTTTCCTGCGGAAGTTACTTTGAGTAGTTAAGTTTTTCCGTTTATGAAAATTTCCTCTAAATATTTGTGCTTTTGGTGATTTATGACAACATATACTATATTATCAAAAAAAATTGTTCTATGATCCAAAATTCATCTATCCTTCCTTTTGCAAATTCACTCCTTTTTTTGAGATAAAATCCACACCTTTCTTTTATAAGCTGTAATTTGTGACTTGGTTCTTTTGATGTTAGAATTGTCAGATATCTTTAGAATATTCTCAGTAGTGAGGTATTCTTGACACTGTCATATTTCCGAATGGAAGGGTTTATTTTCATTCTGTTTTCCCTCTATCCCCAGAACCTGCATCCTTTTGAATCTGGTAACAGTAAGTTTTGTTTGCTGATTTGTGCGTAATTGTTGTTCTTATGTTCTTGAAGGGGCTGCACTAGCATCAGGGGCAAGCTTTGGGACTCAATCTGTAAGTACACTTGTTCTCCTGTATTGGCTTTCCTTATTTATGCCTTCAGAAAAAGAAAAATACTTCGCACCTCATCATGGCATGAGGCGTAAAGAAAATGGAAATCTAAGTGGAGTAGAGGACTCATTTTATTTGGCTATGTTGGTGAATTTATTTGCAGTTTTATTAGAAAGCTTAGCTTGTTTGTTACCAGCTCTGTGGCAATGTTAGGATGCTTTTTCAAATCTTGCTGCTTTGAGCTTGTATGTGATTTTTTTAATTTTAGAATCATCATGGTTCATTAACTCATGAGTTGATTTTTTATAAAAGGAAGAAAAGCATACACTGGGTATGTTGTTTTGATGAGGACATCACAACTCAGATAAATGATGCAGTCATAATGGGCTTAGGCATTTTTGGTACCGCCTCATGGTTGCTGAAATTGGTTTACAAACCTTTGGTTCAAATTGTTTCATCATTTGTCTTGTATATGTTGTACCAACACTTTGGCAAGGATAGATTTAGGAGCCGTTTGGCCATGAGAATTTTTCACTTTTTTTCCGGAAAATTATTTCACTTTAGTGAAAATAGTAGTGTTTGGCCATAAGAATCCCAATACAATTCCAAATTGTATTAAAAAACAATTCCAATTTTTATATTCATGGCCAAACACAACTCCAACTCCAGAAAAGTTCGTTTTTTATGGCCAAACACCTACTTATACTCTTAAATAATGTCTGGATAGATTTATACTCGTAAATAATGTCTGTTAATTAATAGAAGGTTGCTTCTTTCATAATATTTCATAAAAAGAAAGATGTATGTTTTTGTATATCAATTAGTAACTACATTATGGTATTTATTTAGTAAAACCCTAACAATGGTAAAAATGCTCCTAGTTCTGATGCCTATTGCTTATCATTATGCTTATACCTGATGATCTTTTCTGCCGTAGATCATCCATGCTCACTGTGCTTATGCCTGATATCTTTGTTGGTATCATTCTATTTTGCAGAAGGCTAGAGCTAAAAGTCGTACAGGCAGACGCTAGAGAATTTGTTTGGTAGTTCAGACATCTACTGTCGTCAATCTGAGATTCTCAATAGATGGTAATCTCTTAGCTGCAGTCACACTGGTTACCTGACGGTAGCCTGGCAAGCTCAAGCATTTCGACAAATCAATCGTGAAATAATGCAGTTCATCTACCTCCAGTTTCATTGGTTTGTTTCATTATTGTGGATCACTAATTCTGCAGAGACGTACTATCATAGGGATATTGCGGCAATGTTATCTCAGACTATTTTTCATTTGCTTAATTCTCCTGATCTAGTATATCAAGCTTGATTTTGTACTCGAGTGTATTCTAGATGATTTCAGTTGCCCTTTGTAGAAATGAAACAGGTTATATTTGTGATAATCTGGATCTAACTTCCTGCTGGCATAATTTCTTTGACATAGGATGATTGTGTAAACACTTACTTGAGATCTCATTTGTTGTTTCCCCTCTGAATTGTAAGCCCTCTTCTTACGTTTTATCCCGCTTTCAGATATATTCATGTTTTTGGGGCTGCCTTTTTAATTCTTAACCATTTCAAATAAGAAAAGATTGTGTAAAATTAAGCGTAATACGACTAGTTCATAACTTTATATTAGGCTTCAGTTTAATGATTTGAGTTTTGAACGTGATAAAACAAACTCTGTGTAAGAAAACTAATCCTGTATTAGTACTTACACATCAATTAAACATTTTTAATAAAATGACAATTTACTTTTTTCAATTATCTGTTGATGAAAATATATTCTAACAAATAGAGGCTAGATCATATTTCCACAGCCTCTGCATCTAACATAAATTATCAGTTTCTGACCGCGTGAAGTTTTCTTGCAATCTATGCAACTCAGCTCTTATACCATCATACTGTGGATGTGAATGATCACTACAAGAGAACAGATGAGTATTGTTCACAACCTCTAACCAGCTTAAACCAGTATCTTTTTCCAGCACAAGTCCCCTCATCTTTCTCCTTATTTCTGAAACACCACTCCACTTACCAGTTGAAGCAAAAAAGTTCGAAAGCAATACATTTGTTGCACTGTCTTCTGCATCAATTCCTAAGACCTGCTTAGCCACGCGTATTCCTACTGTTTGGTTTCCTTTACTTATGCAGGAACTCAGTAAAATTCTCCATAGTTGAAGAGATTCAACAACAAAGGGTGATTCCATTATTACATTCTCAGCCTCCTCCAGGAATCCAGCCCGACTCAACAAAGTGATCATGCAAGAATAATGCTTCAGGTTTGGTTTTAAACCATTTTCTTTCATGTAACTCCAGAAATATATACCATGGTTCACCAAACCGCAGTGGCTACATGCTGCAAGCAGGGAGATAAATGTAACATCATCTGGAGTCAGGCCATGTTGTAAAATATTATTGAACACCTTAAATGCATCCTCTGACTTCCCATGGTAACCATATGCTCCAAGCATTGAGTTCCAGCATATTAGATTTGGCAAGATGACACTGGAAAACATAAGCTCTGCAGCTGCAAGGTTTCCATTTTTAGCATACATATCAACTAGACTCCCACAAACGGTCATCTCAGCAGTATAGCCTGTTTTGGCAGCCAGGGAATGAATCATCTCACCCTGCCTCACGGTTGCCACTTCAGAACACACGCTTAAGGCACTGGTAAGAGTAAATTCATCAGCCTTGTGGCCTTCCTTTAACATCCCATGGAAAAATCTAATAGAGCTCTCAGCATTACCAATCCTACAATGTCCAGCAATCATTTCAGTCCAAAGGACAACATCCTTATCAAGGACGTTATTGAAAACCTTTTGAACAGACTCAATTTTCCCATTGCAAAAGTACATTGATATAAGTGTGCTTGCAACAAATACACTTACACCGAACCCCACCTTCTCAACTTGGCCATGGAGTGGTTTCCCATAATCAGCTGCTGGAAATGCTCCTGCAGCAGAAATAACAGATGCAAATGTATATTCATTAGGGGTGAAACGAGAAGATCTTCCAAATAGGATGAAGATCCTCATTGCCATCTCTCCATCTCCATTGATTGCATACCCCGATATCATTGAATTCCAAGAAACCAAATCTGGCTTCTTGATTTTTCTGAAGATTTTCAAAGCTGTTTCATTATCACGACAACTAGAATACATGTCGAGCAGGGCATTATATAGAGGCAAATCAGGTGCAATCCCTGAAACAATTACTTTAGAGTGAGTTAATTGCCCTGCAAGACGATCTCTTAACCTGCTACAAGCACTCAACAATGTTGTGTAAGTAAATTTTGTCGGAACAACTCCGGTCCTCAACATGGTGCCGAACAACTGAACGCCTTCCATTGTCTTACCAGTTTCCAAATACCCGAAAAATAGAGTATTCCAAGCCACAGAATCTTTATCATGCATGGAACAAAAGACTCTCTCCGCACAATCCAAGACTCCACAGTTTGAGTACATGCCAAGCATAGAGGTTTGAACACACACATCATACAAAAACCCAAACTTTATACACTGGGAGTGAAGCATAGAGCCTAACACTTGATTCTTGATGCCCGAACATGCATGTAAAAGGGAAGTAAAAGTTAACCCATTTGGTCTAAAGTTCTCACTTTGCACTTCAGCAAACAAATAGAAAGCCAAATGAGCAAGGTGGTGGTATCGAGAATAGGCAGAAATGAGGGCGTTAAAAGAGACGATGTTTCTCTCAGGCATTTTGTCGAACAGGATATATGCATCTTGGATAGACCCACATCTAGCGTACATGGAGAGAATGTTATTGAATACATAACTAGATTTGGAAGTGGCCGGTATGGAAGTGAGTATGAGGGCATGAAGCTGGCGTGCTTTGGTTATTATGTTAATGGAGGTGCACTTGTTGAGGAGAAGTGTAACTATGGAAGTGGCCTCGTTCAATGGTGGCATAAGGTGGCAACTGGCATAGTATCTCTCATAACTCTCTGTTTTCCATGTAGTAGACGAGAAAAATAAGCCAGAAGGGCCCGGCAAGTTTCCAGTTTAAAAAAAGGGGTAAAATGGATCCCACAAACTTGTCCACAACTACGTTAGTTGTCTGAATAATTTTGTGCAGTTGTTGAACAACTTTGGTAGTTGTTGAACAACTTCGCAAAGTTGTCGAACAACTACCAAAGTTGTTCTACAACTGGAACAAGTTGTTCGAACCGAAAAACTTAAAAAAAAAGAACTCAAAAAATATTTATCCCTCCCACCTAATTTAAAAAACTTGGACTTCTCTCGGTTGTTGAACTTATTGAACAACTTGCAAAGTTATCGAACAATTACCAAAGTTGTTCTACAATTTGGACAAATTGTTTAAAAAAAAAAACTTAAAAAAAGAAAACTCAAAAAAATTTATCCCTCCCACCTAATTTAAAAATTTGAAGGACTCCTACTATATTGGACAACTTATTTATCCTTTATAATCCAAAGTCGGTAGTAGACTCCCATACTCACCTTGCAACATATTTTTAAATTAATTATTATTAGTGTTACTTATCTAGTTTAAGGTCCTCCCAACGATTGCTGAGTTGGTATAATAGGAGTATTCCGTAAGAGAGATTAGTGAGTGATATTTCATAGGTATATAAGTGTGGATTATAACTCTTATGTGATTAAAACAAATTTACTTAGGACATAACTCTTATGTGATTAGAGCAAAATTTACTTCAAGGATAACAACTGCCGGTTTTGTCTATCAAAAATTAATGAGTAATCTTATAAATTAAATTAAATTAATTTAATATTATAAATATAAGTATTTTTTTTATATTAACATAATAAAATAAAGTATATTTTAAATGTTAATTCAAGTTCACACTTCACAACACCGTTCGAATCTACAAAGTGAAAAAGCGTTGCTATGGAGGTCCATTGTCAAGTTGAAATTTAAAGGGCAAACTATTTTTCAGTAAAGATATGGCGAATGAACAGTCACGCTTGTGTGGTCTAATTGACCATTACCTCCGTCCTTATACTGTAAGCCCACTCTATTCCTTCCTCCCAACTCTTCTTACTTGCCTCTATTTTTTTATTTTTTTTTGGCTTACACAGAAAATGAACACTGCAGGAAACTGAGTCTGCTTCGTTAACCAAAGCAATGGAGAAAAAACTTTTAATTGCTCTCTCACAGGTTATTCCTTTATTTACCAGTTCCTTTTTTTTTTTTTAATAACTCTGGCGTTTAGGCCAGCTTTCATGCACCTTGATTAAATCCACTGAATATCTGCTACTTCCACTGGCAATAGATATAAGTAACTCTGTCCACCAAGGTTAGGACTTCGGATAGATAGGAAGAATCACCTAGTGTATTTAATCCCTCTATTTTAGAAATTCTGGGGATTCTTGTTGTTGAATTTTTAGAGTTGATCGATTGAAAAGTCCCAATTTTTGCTTAGGTTTATACAGAAATTAAGGGGTGGATGAAGGAAGAGGAGTCTGATGACAGCTTTGTAAGAATCTTTCTTTGTGTATCTCTTGGTTCTGGAGATATTTGTTTGGAAATTGGAATTATCTTAGGGTGACATTGTTTGTTTGTGTAAATTTATTAGCAGGATATGGCGGGAAATTCTGTTGAAGATCGAATAATTCCCGGGTCACATGCTGATCATCATCATTTTTCAACTAAGTTTATTGAGGTCTTGGTAAGTTTTTTCAATTTGAAATACCCATTATGAGATATGGTACATGGGTTCCAATACTTTTATGACTTTTGGGCTGATTCACAAACTGGTTAATTGGATTCATTTCAACACCGTATTCTGTAGTACTTTTATGTGTATCAAATACTACTCTGAAGCTAAATTGCCAATGCTATAACATGCTTCTCCCTGCGTTGTGATGCTATTCCATCTCCTGCTCAGTTTTGAGTTTACTTTCCGAACGGCGAACACTAATTAAGATCCAATAATTTAAGCTCATTTGATCTGTGCTGGAATTTTACGACAATTCCAATGAAGAATAATCTGATATGGAGCGCAGTTGGTCAGGTTTTAGTAAACTAAGAGTTCATATTTTTTTTTATCAGTTTCAAGTTCAGTTTCCCCCCCTCTTTTAATGGTGCATTTGTTGTTTTTGTTAGAAATTACTTCTTATTCAATCTTACAATTCTCTTGTGATTTCCTATCTGCAGATGATTGTGGTTGCAACGGAGAATCCATATATCCATCACCTAGTTGGCAATATCCTGGTGGCTGTTTCTGAATTTTTGGTTGAATCTGTATGTGATAAGACAGTGGCTTCAAATTTACTAAATAGTAAATAGGCAGTTCATCATTTTGATAATTTGTGTTTCTTTACAAGTTCTATCTTGCAGGAAAGCTGTTGGGGTGAATATATTAATTTGCTGTATCTTTGCGTGAAAGTTTCAATTTTTAATGGTCTTTCTTCTATGGGACATATGATGGAGGTTAAAGACTCGAGTAGGGATCCATCACCTTCTCCATTATCGAAACGTAGCCTGAAAAGTGCAAGTTGGCCAACGGCAGCTGTTATCATGAGAGTTCTACATAATGTACTTAAACAGTTAAATCGGGATCTTAGTGATGAATTTTTCAACATTTACTTGGAGGATACCACTTCTTTTATCTCAAACATGCCGTGGAATTTGCTGTCGGAGGTTTACCATGTTCACAGGGACTCCAATTCAGATCATTTGCTTCAAATGCAAGAAGCAAAACCGAAGTCAATACTAGTATTTCAGGGATATCTTCTCCGGTTACTCTGTTCGTCGGTTAAAGGTGGTTGGACAGACGCTGCTGTCATCGCTTCAGCAGAGCATCCATTTATTTTTGAAATAAAAAACTTGCTTCCAAGGCTTCTGTCATCATGCCTTAGTAATGAACAACACTCTGATAATGTTGCGATCTGTCAATATCTTAAACATAAGATGTTGGTATGTATTTTTTCTCAACTCATTCTCATTTCATTAGCATCTTTTATAAAATGGTCCTGCTGCTAAGAAAAAATAGGTAAAACCTGGTGACTTTCACTGGAAATACATGGGCATTTTCCATGATAATATATCTGATTTGGATGGCTGATATTTCTCTCAAACATTGCTCGCCTTTTGGTCTACGGTCCTTTGTCTTGAGCCCGGGGGTCTATCAGAAACAACCTCTCTACTCCTTCGGGGGTAGTGGTATGGACTGCGTACATTTTACCCTCCCCAGACCCCACTATGTGGGAATATACTGGGTTTGTTGTTGTTGTTGTATTTAATTCAAAGAAACTTCTTGTATAAACAGATTAGTTTTCTCCCTCCATGGGCGTGGGTAGCTAGTAGTCTATTTATTTCCAACTTCCCTCTCCCGCTTCTTGTTATGCTTTCTGTTGGAGCTTATCGTTAATTTTCTCTCACCATTTGAGACGCAGTTTGGGTGCTGATTTCGCTTTTTCATTGAGCTATTGTTTTTCCTGCTTCTTACTAACTGTAGTTTAGTCTTGTCCAATAAGCACAAATTTTACGATGGAATGTGAACATTCTTATGGGGATAATAAAGGTACATCTTGAGTTGATGATTTCCCCTCAGCCAGTGTCGCTGTTGATTTTAAATTGCTCCTGAGTGTTGGTTCATCAAATATTCAAGCAAAGGCAAGGAGTCTCCAGAATGGCCCTTTATCCCATTTGTTCTACATGAAAGCATCTAACAGAATACCTTTTAAGAACATTGAGAAAGATTAAAAAGTCGCTTTATCTATATCTGCAGCCATTCCGCTCAATTCAAGTCCATTTCTTTCTAATATTAGATATTTGTCTTTTGAGACAAATTAGAGGGTTCTCTAGACCTAGAGGTCTCTAAATCTCACATTTAGTTGTGCTTTATTCAAGTTTGTGAGGAATTTACCTTTCTTAGATGTTGCATTTGTACATGCATGCACCTCCCTGGAGCACTGAATGCAAAAATATTTGATCTATTAAAGGAAAAGAAGTCGGATGGGAAACTATAGTTCAATCTTAAGTGTTACAATTAGGTGGATGTGATGAGGGGTTCTTATTCTTTGATTTTTCTCCAATAGTCATCTCTTCCACATATGCTCCTTGTGTTATTTACTGTGGTGTGATTGGTAATTTAAGATTTTATTTGAAATAGCATGCTCCGATGTGATCATCAACTGAGTTGAGTTTGTGGTTGCGCTAACTGTCCAATTTGCAGATACTCATGATTCGACTTAGTAACCAAATCCATTGGGACCACTCGATTATAATTTCGTGGTTGGGTCTCATCCACACATACTTTCAAGATGTATTATCCCAACCTATGGAGGGGCAGGAGTTTGGTCTAGATAAATATCTCGAAGGTTCTCCATTTGGGGTAATGACATTTGATATGGGAAAAAAATGGATTTCATCAGAGCATTTACAACGGCTGTCTATTTTCCTTTTCCTCAAATGTGCCTCTAGCTTGCTGAACATGAAAGAGACGACCGATCAACATTATGCATGTAAAAATCGTAAGTCTGGCTCAAGCTTTGAAATGAACCCCAAGTGTTGCAGTAGAAGGAAAGCTTTGCTAGAGCTCCATGAGTGGCTTGGAGAGTTTCTCCCTGGTGATAGTTTTATTGACCATGATATGTACTCTGGGAAATGCATGGACTTTGTCTCATCCTTCTTGCAGCTATATATGCAAGAGGTTTGTCTCTTGCTCACAATAACTGTTTTGTTTTGATTGTGCTCTTGCTCACAATAACTGTTTTGTTTTGACTTGTTCATTTATTTCAGGACCTCTAAATAAAATGTTTGAATTTGCTTCTATAAATTCATGATTATATTTGATCTTCAAGGTTTGATAAATTTTAGAACTGTCGGTATGAGATAAACTGGACAATAATAAGAGGAGAAACGAGAATTTTTTAAGTCTTGGTTACTAAGAAATCATAATTCTCCCTATGATACTTCGATTGACCAAAAAAGGGGTGCAAAACCTTGTATATGCAGTTGCTTGAGTACTCTACATCTCTTTCATTTCCCGCCTCCTCCTTCTGTTGATTCGTTTCTCGATATTTTTGGATGAGCGACATGACTATATCTGGAGAACCGATCCTTACACTGTGTGAGATTTTTATTTTTATTCCTTATTGATTAGCCTGATCCAAATCCATCATTTGCACAGTGGTTGTTGTCTAAGCATTAGCGATTCAACTGTTATGTCTGGACTTCCAATGTTTAAGACTTGCCTACACTTCGCTTCAAAGCTTTATCATTTGAATTGTTATTACTTTCCAATAAAAATAAAAAGAGAATAATGATTGAGAATTGCCTATTACTTATAATATGGTTTCTGACAGTCAAACTTGCTTCTCGGTTTTAGCATACAACAACTTACCCACTGTATTCCCACAAAGTGGGTTCTGGGGAGGGAAAAGTGTACGCAGTCCATATACTACCTCAGATGAAGTAGAGAGCTGTGCTAAAGCTTCATATTTGGTTGATTTGATTTGTCTGATGATATATTTCATAAGTTATTTGTGATACAAAGCTCACTTGCTGTCCTTGTATGATGAAGTACCCGTGGTTGTCTTACTAAATGTTTACTGGTTTAGCTGTCTTCACTTTTCTGACTTTCTTTTACTACTGTTAAATTGTAGGATGATATTCTATTTGAAATGCTCTTGCAAATGTTATGCTTGCCATTTTACTCCGAAAAGTGAGTTGAACGTATATTTGTTATATTTAGAGATGACGTGTAGTTGTATATGCAGCTGTTTTAGTGCTTCATGTTGTATGTAGGTTTACTAATGAAGTGGCTTTGTCAGATGCCGAAGTGAGAGAGTTTTCTCTGATCTCACACCTTTTCCACCCAATACATTTCTTTCACCTATTCCTGTCCGAAGTAAGTACAAAACATTCCCTTGTGCACTTATTTGTTTTCTCTCCTTCTGATGTCGAGATCGAAATACTGAACAATTACCCATGCTTAGTTGTTTTGCTATGTTACCTTTCCTAACAGATACACTATGATCATCAAGTTCTTCTTGATTATCTTATCTCAAAAGACACAGGCTCTAATTCTGCTGAATATCTTTTGAGGTATGTACTCAGACTTCGTATTTTACTTTCTTCTTATTTGGACTTGGCTATAAGATCTATAAGTATCAGATGTGTATACTAAGTATGGTGTTTTGACAGGCTCAACCTTTATGAGTACAGCATACTCGTTCCAAATTCGCAAACCATCTTTTTTCTCCCAATATTTAAGTGTAATGAACGTAAAATGATTCGACATAGAATAATGACTACTCTCAGTCCATGTATGGGTGCCATATGTACCATGTAGCATATTCAGAATTACAAGAGTAGTAAGCTCATCTTAAAACACTACTCCCTCCATCCCATTTTATGTGGCATTGTTTGACTAGGCATGGTGTTTAGGAAAGAAAGTCTTTTCAAACTTGTGCTCTAGATTAAGTCAGAGACATTTGGGTGGTTGCAAATCATCTCATAAAGGGTAAAATGAGAATTTAAAGTTAAATTGTTTGTAAAGATAGAAAGGTGTCATTCTTTTTGGGATAGACGAAAAAGGAAAGCGTCCCACATAAATTGGGATAGAGGCAGTAGTATATCCTTTTGATCCTACAAAAGTTCCACAAATCCTCTTATACATTAATTTGTCTTTCTTAATTTATTCCTATAAAACAAAGTAACCACATGTTCCTCCATTTACATTAAATATTCCATATTAATTTCTCTGATGATTTCATCAAATTTAAATCATATATTCAATTCCAGAGAAAGGGGGCAACATTAGCCCCCTTCCAAAATTGAGTTTATCCTTGTTCTGATGTTGCAATTTAATGTGTACCTGCATCCTCAAGGTGTCTGCGTAAGGTATGTGATTCGTGGAACATATTTGTCACATTTTCATGGAGCGGAAAATGTCAAAGCAGAAAGAAAAAAAAGTTTTCAACAGATGATTATAACTCCGAGGGAGAGATATCGATTGCGCCAAGTTGTGTTAGTGGAGATTTTTTATCACGTGACAGCAAACGCAAGAAAGCCTACGGATGTCGCCATGAGGATTATGTAACTCAGATGTCGCCGTTTAAGTGTGCAAGGAACTGCCTTTTTCAACTTAAAGCATCTATTGAAAGCCTTCACCAAAAGAACCTGTTTCCTTATAATCCACAAGTGCTACTACGTCGGTATGTTTGTTTGGCTCATTTGGGGACTTTTTCATTAGTGTCTATTGGATTCTTGAGAGTCGCATCAGACTATGGAATCACATAATATATTTATTCTTTCTACTTCAAGTTTCCTATTAATAGTAGTTCTTATAATAAGCTGTAATTTGCTTAAAGTAAGAGAAGTGTTTGTTAGATGTTTAGATTGGGTTCATTGGACGTTCTTCACAAGTAGGTTAAGCAATTCTTACTTTGATATATAATCTTATATTTGCAATTGCCTCAAAACTATTTTGCTCGAATCATGCATGCATTTCTAGAACATTCATGTGATGTGCAACGGAAACTGGCGGGCAAGTGCATTGTACTCATAATGGCTTGTGATCGAGATTCAAAATATGACTTATGTCATTAGTGATTGGTTTTGAAATATCTGAGGTGAATGTGCTGTAGAATGCAAGTGGGTTAAGTGTTTTTTCCTCCCTTTTAATAGGTCAAAATTCAGTGACATTTATTTTTATTCTTCAGGCTACTATTTATTTTATTTTGCTGATTGGTCTTTTGTTCTAAATTTGCAGAGAATCTATCAACAAGGCCTTAGTAAGGACGTATTTGTTTGAAATTTTTCAAAACACAGTTCATGAAAGAACTTTGAGTTTTGCACACTTTTTGTTTGAGTTGTTTTTGTGAAAGAACTTCGAGTTTTTGTAAACTCTAAACTATGAGGTAGGAAGTAGTGTTGCCATCCTTCTAATATTCAAGCCTTTTATTTGAGGATTACTATCTCATTCATCATGTTCGTTAGCTGTTCTTTGTTCGTGCTTTTTCTTAAGTTTGAACACATTTGCTGCTGATGTAAATGAGCTTTGACAGTTTAAGAATTTTTCGTTCATGAATTGGTGGTTGGTTAAAGAAAAAGATACCTTTTCTATTTGGGTGACTGGGGGCAAAGCCTTGGTGCAACGATAAAGTTGCTCCTTTGGTGACCCAAGGGTCAAAGTTCAATGTGTGCAACAGCCAATATGCATAAATGCGGGGGGAATGCTGTGTATAGTATAAGCCCATTCTCCCCCAAAGTGGCACTAGCCAGAAATCACTTCATGCAGTGCTAAGCCTTTTTGGGAACAGAGGAACGGGGAGGCAACTGTTACTAACAGAAGTTAACTAATGCTCTTCATTGCAGTTTGACGCGATTTCAGGAGCTCTGCGGAGATGAAGGATCATAAAAGATAACCGTTGTCCTATCACCTTGAAATCCATGTTCGATCATACTCCTCCATGCCAACCTGGCATCGGCTAGTTGAGAATAACTGCAACTTGAGAGGGACCAAATTTCTGCACTCACCACACCAAAATATGGCTTGGATGTGAATTCAATACTAGCATTCTTGACTTCTAAGGCGAGTTTTCTGACTTTGACTATGGAAACGCGTAACACATTTCTGGAGAGAGAGGATCAATATTCTTTAGATGTCGACATGTGATTTTCACAATTTCTCAGCAAGTGCCGCCAGGCTCCAGGGAAGCCAAGGTCAAAAGGATTAGATAGATGACTTTAGTATCTGGTGTCTTGCTGTGAGACTATGGCATTTGGAGAATACTATAAGCTACAATTCCAAAATGATGATACATGTGGAAGTTGCTACATTTGTTAGTCTTGCCCATTTAAAAATAGTCATGATCATTTCACTGGAGTCTAGGCGCCTTATACTTGTTAAAGACGATGTTGGTATTTTTCTCTTTAGAAAAGTTTCTGCATAATATTGTTTTGTATCAATTACTGATGAAGAGGTTCTATCATAAACTGGGAAAACTGTAGGTGTTCCAATAGCAGTAACAGAAAACAATCTAGTTTTTTGACAGTAGTAAACTGATACGAGCACAGAGCATGAAGGATCCTTTGTTTGTTTCTTATTCACGGAGATTGTTCCAAAGTGATATTATTGCGCTACTTTTGATATTTGTGCGAAACTGACCTACTCCTTCCGTCCAACAATAGTTAATTGTTATCCACTATTGACCTAGCGCATAACTTAAGAAACAACAATAGTTAATTGTTATCCACTATTGACCTAGCACATAACTTAAGAAACAATAAATAATAGGAGTAATTTACTACATTACCCTTTGAAAACAATAACTTTACTGTTTTTAAAAAGGCATTACATTATTAATGGAGTAACATTTAATACTGAGGGTGAAGTGGTCACAAATGAGTAAATTATCCATTAGTTTTCAAACTAAACAAGTATTGTTGGACATCTATTTTTAGTATAGTGGACAAGTAAAGATGAACGGATGGGGTATTACGTTCAATGAAATACCCTCCCAACCTAAAATGTCAAACATTGTGTTTGCACAGTAGCACGAGGGTATTCTTTGAATCTGCAATTTCAATGTAACTACCTCATCTAGCAATCTCAAATGTGAGACACACAAAGCCTCCAAATGCCACCACAAGCAATTCTCAACCACCAATTGAGTCAAACAACCAAATCAAGAAACATACTTCATCTTTTTTCAACAATTTCTGAAGATTTAAACACAAATAATCAACATGCTTTGCGTTTCATGCCATACAACAAACTCCAATTAGATATAGTAATAATTAATATAGAAGTTTAATTAGGGAAGTGTACGGTGGTTCTCTTCACAAGCACGCCATTTTGGATGCACTAAACATTTGGATCTAGCCTTGAATCCTAGGATATATGTAGATGCAAACCCTTAACTATTGTCTAAAAGACCAAGCATGCACAAGCTTTAATAACGTACCATTTATCAAGGCATTATTTAAAAATCATCAAAGAATTATGATGTTTTTTGTGAAATTATTTTGCTAGAGTAATCCATTGGATGCTCTTAGACATTTTCAATTATAAATTTTGCGTAATTAGGAGATCGAGTTAATAATTAGATGTTTCGTAAAACTGGTAAGAAACTTAGTAACATCAGTGAACCCTACTTGACATAAAGCCTATAAGAATTTGAAATTTGCTAAAAAAAAATATGTATAGAAAGCGTATATTTGCTAGTACTATATTTCTAAGGATTTGTTAAATGGAAATGAAACGTATATATTTGGTTGCTTATTAAACATTCATTTGCAAGATTATGAGCTTAGTAGTTTTGGTAGTATGATGTGAAATTGATCTATGGACTATGGGTTAAGCCTGTTATAAAGTTAGTGTGTATGTATGATAGTATGAAATCGTGCAGACACTTGCGAATTGTTTGTGAATCATATTGTGGAAAATGTTGAAAAGGGCAACCATATTTGAAATTTGTGCACAAATGCCAAGCCTGAAGTACTATCACTCACTTTTAGTAACGTGTCTCGATGAGATTACATTGATTTAGCTGCGAAATCGATAAATTAAAATCCAGCATCAAAAAATTTCCCTTGAAAAAACTAAATTTTTTGGGATTGAAGTTGGAGTTGTGTTTGACTGTGCTTTTTTTGAAAAAAAAAAATTGACTTTTGAAAAAGCTTTTTTAAATATGATTTTATGCCCTAACTTTTACAAACTATCAAAATCACCCAACTAAAATTTACCTGCTAATGGATAAAGAACACAATTAGCCACTATTATAAAAATAATTACATATACATGGCAATATTTAATGAATTTCAATTATGACATATATAATATTTACATTAATAGCCATTTCTCATATTTGAAAATTTTAAATATGATTGTTATATTAACAGATCACTGCTTCCTATTTTTTAGGTAACAAATCTTATCTTTCAAACAAATTTATTTAATTTATTTCCTTCATTTTCCGTTCCTAAAAAATAGAAAATGAGGAGTTGTTATTAAATTTTATGGTGCCGCTAATTTATTTCTTTAATTTTCTTATACATGAAAGATTTTACTGTGTGTAAATAAATTATTTCTTTGTAAAACATGCTTTGCATATTTATGATATATAATATCATATACCATAAATATATAAATATGCTTAGTCTGTTTATTTATACTTTGTATTTTTATATATGTGTGTATATGGTATATACATGATATAAACTTCATATATAACATACTTTGTATATTTATATTATAAATCTGCTTAGTATGTTTCTTAATACTTTGTATATTTATATATGTGTGCATATGATATATACATGGTATAAACTTTATATAACATACTTTGTATATTTCTATTATAAATATAATACTTTATATATTTATGAGTATATATAAATTAGTAGTAAAATAATGTCTTAAATGAGGAAGAAAATTAAATAAGGGATAAAAATAATGATGAGAGAGAAAAAGAGATATATATTAATTAGGATAACATTAAGTTTGAAAGTATAATTATCTTATTTTTTAAAACTGTTAAATACTTAATATTGAAAAAGTGATGTTATAAGGAGAGATATATATTAATTAGGATAGCATTAAATTTGAAAGTATAATTATGTTATTTTTTAAAATTGTTATATACTTAATATTGTAAAAGTGATGTTATAAGGAGAGTTTTATGTAAAAATTTAAAAGATTGGGGTTATATGTGATAATAATAAAAGTTGGAATTGGAGTTGGAAAATTGTGAAAACAACAAAAACTTGTTTTCCTTTTCAAAAAAAATTTTTGAAATTATTTTTTGAATTTTCATAGCCAAACACCACAATTTCCAACTCCGAAAAATTTTTCCGGAAAAAAGGGAAAAATTTCATGACCAAATGGGTCCTAAGTACTTTAGCGCCAAAAATATCCTTAGAAATTTGTTTGTTTGGTATGATGGAAAATGTTTTTTGAAAAATATTTTCTTATTTACTCTTGTTTGGCTGTTATAAAATATTGAGAAAATGTTTTCCAAAATAGAATAGAGGAAAATAACTTTCTCGTGGGTCAAGAGAAGTCATTTTCAGGAAAATGACAAATGTAATTTATGTCATCATCCTCACCCCAACAACACTCATATTCACATTACTCAAAAATATTTTTTATTATGCTTTGCTTCAATTTTTCATTATTTAAAATAAAAAATAGTGAAATCCGAATTTTCCACTTTTCTTATGTTTGTTGGGTCTGTATGGAGGAAAATGTGTCGTTCAAAGTCTATATGGAATCCTGCTTTAATATTTGGGTCCCAAGAAATGCTTCCCTATTATATTCTTTCAAATCCATCAAGGTGTACGATTAAGTTTACGAACAATTCAATCGTTCAATAATTATTCACTAGTCACTTTCTCATTTTTGTGTCAAGGACCACAAAATATGATTGTCACCCATTCCATTTTTATGGCCATCCTCAGTGACGTTACATTGTCTATTTGTCTCTAAACTAAGTAGCAGGGATGATATTCTGTATTAATTGATGAACACTCGCAAACAAAAAACTTTTTGACCATATATTGACAAGCTCAACAAGGTCATTATCATGTAAGATTAGAGTAAAAAAAACAACTAACTCTTGTCAGATGGACATCTAGGAGTTGAAGCATATTAGAATTGTTGGTTTGAGTTATGTTAAACTGTTGAAGGGTAAGTGAAAACGTTATTTATCTTCTCGAAGATCTGATGGAAAAAAAAAAAAGGGGGGGGGGGGGGGGGAGGGGAGGGTGGTAGAAGGGGGGGGGGGGGGGAAAGAAAATTATTCAAAAAAAGAAAAATCTCACCAAAAAATACTGTACAAGGAGATTATCCTTCCTTTTCAATATGAGGAGGGGTATCATTTTCCAACCCTTAAATGTTAGGGTATTAAAGCGAGATTGTCTCCTTGATTTTAAATCATGCCTACCCTACATGACTTCAAGCATATGTAGTACATCCTCTGTTATGATTTTTTAATTTTAGATGCAACCTTTAAAAAATTACTCATTTCTAGAAAATAAAGAGTATTTTTATTATTTTGTCTTTAGTACTAATAAATATTTGAGATAAGCATTCAAAACCCTGTTGAACTAGGGTTAAAGTTGTTACAACACACTCTAATTTTACATGAATCCTATTATTTTCAAAATTTAATTTTAACATATTTTTGTCACCTTTTTATGCATACCTTTATTACATAAAAAGGAACTTATATCAAATGTGTCACATCAGCTAAAAAAATGTCATTTTAGCTAAAAGGGTGACAAAAATACAGTAAAATTGAGTTTGAGAGTAATAGGACTCTTGTAAAGTTCGAGTGTGTCGTACTCCCTCCGTCCCAAATTGAAATGACACATTGATTAAGAAAAATAATTAATAACATGCCTAGTTTATCATTGTACCGCTATTAAATGATGTTTACGATTTAATTTGAAGAAAAAATAATTAATACAAAGGGTAAAACATAAAAAAAAAAAAAGTGTCTCTTCTTGATTAATGAAAAAAGACAAGTAAAATAAGAAATTAAATTAAAAATTTGGAACGAAGGGAATAACAAATTTGATCATAGTTCACGGATACTAGATGCTTTACTCTAAATATTTTGAAAAGAATGTAACTTTTTACTCCCTCAATTTCTAAATAAGTGCTTCTGACACATACTTTAATAAACTACTCAGTTCTAAAAAATTAAAGTTAACTTTAATGACTTCTAAATAAATTTCATCTCTTTCTAAGTTGACATTTATTACTATCTTTAAATTTAAAGTCATATTAGAAAGATTATGATGTAAGTATTTTTGAAGACTTTAATATACACTTGTTTAGAAATAAAATTACAATTCAAAAAAATACTTATAAAGGAATGGAGGGAGTAATAGTTTCTTGGATTTGACTTTTTGTAAAACTTTCATTATTAAAAAGAAAAAAAAAAATAAAAAATATCATTAATATATTTTTTTAATTATCTAAAATATCATTAATTTAAAAACAAAATGAAAATGCTAAACAACGACGTACTAACAAATGGTATAGGAAGTGTAAGTGGACCTTATTTGCTAGTAAAAGATTTGTTAAAACAGAAATGAAACGACAAAGCAAAAGTTGTTATATTAAGGGCCTGTTTGTCCATAAAAATTGTTTCTTTTTTTCTGAATTTTTATTTTTCACTTTTTCAAAAATTGTGGTGTTTGACCATGAAAATTTAAAAAATCATTTGGGAGTTGGTTTCAAAAAAGTAAAAATAACTTTTGTTGTTTTTACAGTTTTTCACTTACATTTCCAACTTTCATTATTATTACATGTAATTTCAATCTTTAAATTTTTATACAAATTCCTCTTATAACTACAACCAACCGCCAAAAAAAATTTTATTATTTGTTTTTTATGGTACAACATCATTTTTCATTGTTACAGATATTTTAATTTTTTTCTTCTTTTAGTCAAAATTTACTAACGTGAAGAAAAAATAATAAATGACAATTTATGACGGAAATATATCAACTTTTGTTTTGAATGAACTATATTATAGAAACATAAGGCCTAGTACATTATGTTATTTAAAAATGGGAAATTTAATATTTTTTTCTTGCCTTTCTAATTTTCTGTATATGTCATATAATGACAATAATGATTTTAATAAATTATTAAAAAATGATCAATAAAGTCGCATATCAAACATAACGTAACGATCCATATTGACGATTACCTTATTTTGGTTTATGGATTTTGAACAGAGACGAGTGTGGTAATTAGCTTAACAAAAGTTTGTTCTCTTTACCAAAAGAAAAAAAATATTCAAGGAAAATCAATATCATCAATAAAGAAAAGGCAAAAAATTAGCACTAATCAGAAATAATTCATCCGTAATTTTTTTTAAAAAAAATCAAATTCAATAAAATAATTAATTTGAGTGAAAGTAATTAAGAATTTTCATCAACAAATTTAAGAATATATAAAATATATTTATATCCATCAATCATATTTATCAAAATATATTTTCTCTATTCAATCAATTATGGTTAGATACACTTATTTAGCTCGTGTTTGTGATATTTTTATTCAAATTTTAGAAGAATAACAATCATAATAATTAGTTTGTTGTTAATTATTTTATCAATTGAAGACATATAAATTATTTCTTCAACATTTAGTTGTATGTTAGTAGGTAAATTAGTAGTTGAGTGATTTTAATAATTTTTAAAAATTGAGGGCATAAAATCATATTTTAAAAAAGATTTTTTAAAAGTCTAAAAAAAATTTCAAAAAGATATGGTCAAATACAACTCCAACTCTAACTTCATCTTCAACTCTAACTCCAACTTCACAAAAATAAAAAAATTTTATGGCGAAATGACTACTAAGTACTACAAAGTCTACACTCTACACCTCAAAGAAGGATTCTGTAATTAATGGTGCTAGCAGTTTGTTGTCGACTTCCAGAGCTTATGAACCATTAGAAAAGATGTGAACTGCTTTGTATTAATTCTCTACAGTTTCTTAGTTTTTATAGTCTATTTGATCAAGTTTATTTTTTTCTAAAAATACTTATTTTAAAAAAATGAGATGTTTAACTAAGTTTTTGAAAGAAAATAAGTGTTTTTGGAAGGTTTAAATTTTTTTTCCTTTTCATAATCTAATAAAGTAGGTTTTTCTTAAGCACTTGTTTGAAAAATATTTTTGAAAAAATACACTAAAAACATTTTAAAAAGTTTGATCAAACAATAACGTTGTTCAAAATTATTGTTTGAATTTATTAGTCAAACACGAACTACTTCTCATTAGAAGTAATTTTTTAAAAAGAACTTTCAAAACAAATTGATTTTAAAAATTTGACCAAACGGGCTAATAATACGAATTAACTCCCTCCATTTAGAATTATTTGTTATCATTTATTTCGTACTTGAATTGTCACTTTGGCTTGGATAACTTTTTTTCCTTCCTATTTCACATCGTTTATTTTTCAAACTAATTTCAAGACACAATAATAATCATCAATTAATAGGAGAACTATAATAAAGTAGTCATATTACTCCCTCCATTCCAAAATAATTGAATTGTTGAAGCATTTTTTAGTGTTCAAAATAAATAAATTTTTCAAAGCCCAAAAGAATTGTTGAAACTTTTTTCCATATATTTATCCTTTTATTTAATGAAATTCTTAAGCACTTCATAGTATTTTCTAAGAGAATAGATTTTAAAAAATTTAAAAGGGAAAAAGTGGAAAGTAGCCTACAAACTCAGTCCTTAGATATTTTTTTTAAAGAATCTGTCATATTTCAACAATTTCATTATTTTGAAATGGAGTGAGTAATAATTATTTTCTTAATCGGCGTATCAAGTAAAATTAAATGGAGGAATTAATAACTATTACCAAACTTTGAAAAATAGGAAAAAAACTTACACGCACCCGGTGTATATACCAAGTCAATACATGCATGTCATGCGTTTGAATTTAAAGTTCATGTTACTTAATCATGATTAATTAACATGTATTTTACTTAATTTAATTACATAATCATGGTAAAAACATTAATTTGGTGTATACACAGAGTGCGTGTAAGTTTTTACCGAAAAACAGTACCCTTCTGAAGGAATTAGTGAATACTTTTGTCGAACATTGAAAAACAGTAACCTGCTGACCCAGATATTCCTGAGTGATTAATACCTTCTACACTCAGGATAAGCAG
>NC_061112.1:146879956-146919831 GCF_002878395.1 Capsicum annuum | reverse complement strand
TATATATATATATATATATAACCCCTATATAACCTGTAACTAATAAGACACCTACAAACTCCGAATTGATTATTAAATTGACAATGGATTTTGTAGCCATTGTAGGTGGATTAGTACTTGCCTGGACTTTGTTTCCATACGTACGTTGGCTAGCAACATGCAATGGACGTACCAAAAAACTTCCACCAGGGCCAATTCCCCTTCCATTGATTGGAAATTTGCACAACATTCTTGGTGTTCAACCTCACAAGTCACTTGCAAGGCTTGCCAAAAAATATGGCCCAATGATCAGCCTCAGAATGGGCCAAATAACGACAGTGGTAATATCTTCATCAGCTGTGGCCAAACAAGTGTTACAAAAACAAGATTTGGCCTTCTCTAGCAGAACAATCCCGGATGCAGTCCATGCCTTAAATCACCATCAGTTCTCCGTCGTGTTTCTTCCAGTCGGCTCTCGCTGGAGAAGCCTAAGGAAAATCTTGAATTCTAATATGTTCTCCAGAAACAAGCTTGACACAAGTCAGCATCTCAGGTAAAGGTTGGAAATGGGTGGGTTTCATCAACATAAGTCAATCTGATTACATGTTTCTCAATCCTCTCAAAGTTTATTTGGATCAAAATATAAAGGTTGGTCAAATAAAGGGTCTCGTAATATCACCCGGCCAACGTGACATAACTTGCCATACCTTTTTATTTTGCTTTAAGAAAAGTGAAAATAATACCATATTTTTCCTTAAATTAGAAGCTTAAATTCTCCCAAATTATATAATCCTTAGTCGATCTCCGTATCCGATTTTACATGTTTGAGTTTGTGTTGCATCCCTTGGGTAATGAGTGGCAGATTCAAAATTTAAAATTTACGGGTTCATACAGAAAGATTGAAGGTTGACCTACCTTTGTCACTTCTAATGCATGCCAGGTCCCAAAAGATTCAAGATTTTATTGCTTACTGCGGCAGATGTAGCCAAAATGGTCAGGCAGTGAATATAGGCCAAGCTGCTTTCGAGACCTCTATGAAATTACTCTCGAATACCATTTTCTCCAAGGATGTTGTGGACCCTTATGCGAATTCAGGTAATGAATTTAAGGATGTGGTGTGGAAAATCATGGAAGAAGCTGGTAAGCCCAATTTGGCCGACTATTTCCCCCTGTTGAAAAGGATAGATCCACAAGGAATAAGGCGACGCGCAGTCAAGTTTTCTGGTAAGTTGTTTCAGCAGATTCAGGGATTGATCGATGAACGATTGGAGCAAAGGAGGAAGTCGCCAAATTGTGGTACAACAGATTTTCTTGAAGTTATGTTAAATACTAGTCAAGAAGATCCGCAGGCAATCGACAGAATTCATATAGAACACTTGTGCCAGGTAATTTTAAACTTGTTTACCTTGGCTAAGTTCCTTATTTGCACAGCCAGATAGACCTTTTGAACAATCATTTTCGACCAGTGAAACTACAAATTAGAAAATATCAGAATTACAAAAGGATCCATTGCATACTACCTTATAAGCGGACGTAATATTTTTAATGAAGAAAAGAGTTAACAACACCATCAATTTACATGAAAATGCTGCGATGATTCATTATTGTCTTATTGCTCCCTGAGAGTTATTAATATTGCAGGACCTTTTCACTGCGGGAACAGATACAACTTCAAATACATTAGAATGGGCAATGGTAGAGGTCATGAGAAAACCATGCATAATGAAGAAAGCTAAAAGCGAGCTTGCAGAGGTTATTGGCAAAGGCAAGATAATAGAAGAAGCTGACATCTCCCGCCTCCCTTATTTGGAGTGCATAGTGAAAGAAACCTTGCGGATGCACCCACCGGTACCCCTTTTGCTCCGAAAGGTAGATCAAGACGTTGAGGCGTGTGGCTATTTTGTCCCGAAAGACTCTCAAGTGTTAGTGAACGTATGGTCAATAGGACGAGATCCAGCTATATGGGAGGATCCTCTTGCATTTAAACCTGAGAGATTTTGGGGTTCAAAAATAGACCTTCGTGGCCAAGATTTTGAGGTCATTCCATTTGGTGCGGGTAGAAGAATTTGCCCGGGGTTACCTTTGGCAACCAGGACACTTATTGTAATGTTGGGTTCGTTGTTGAATTCGTTTGATTGGAAAGCTGAAGGCAATATTGCACTAGAGGATTTGGATGTAGAAGAAAAGTTTGGGATTACACTAGCGAGATCGCGTCCTTTGCGAGCTGTCCCTATTCCTCTGAATTGAATTGAGCATGTCATAACCTTAATTATTACTACAGCCTTGTTTGTATGAGTGTTTCGAATTGTTTTGTAATGTATTGTGTTGTATTGCATCTTACTGTATTGATTTAATGAATATAATGTTCAGATAAATTGTATCTTTTTCGTACAATAATTTGAAGAATAAACTAATAAGAAAAGTATGATATGAAGTTGAACTAATATAAAAACAAGTAGGGTAATGAATAAAATAGGATCATTAAAGATAAAATGAGAAAAAAATAAAAAAAACAGAAGATAACATGTGATCACACTAAATATGCTGTTACACAAAATAAAACAGTTTATTTGAATTAAAAAATGATACAATACAATAAGTAACAAGGAGATTACTCAAAACTTAAGAATTGGGGTGTCTCGATGTTCTATTCCAGGTGTGGAAATTTTTCCTTAAAAAATATGAGTCAACCCATATTATATATTCCAAAAAATGAAAAAATTACACACTAGCATAGATAAAATAATTTCTTAATTACATGACATGGTTAAAGTTTTAAAAAATTACCCTACATAGTTATTTGTTAGTTACTAATTTAACCGTACGTAATGTTTGATACTTAAAATTAAATAATTCTGTCTATTGCGGAGAATTTTAATCAAGTGTAAAAAGTTCAAATCACTTTTCAAAGATCCTTCACACTATAATATAGCGTAAACATGAACATATACTTTAGTTTAAGTATCTATATATATATGTATGTATGTATGTATGTATGTATGTATGTATGTATGTATGTATGTATATAGCACCAGAAGTTTTAAGTGGTTAATTGATCACAATTTTTGTGTTTGCCATGCAATACCGTTTTCTCTTGCTACCAGGGGGCAGAGACTAAGAGAGACTTATCAATTTGAACCACATCGGTGTGGTATGATTATTTTCTTTTATTTTTTCTATATTTAATTTTTTTTCTTATTTTTAAAGTCAAATCTTTATAAAATCACTGATTACATTCTTATTACGTACTTAGAACTTTTAAAAATTTGATGCTTCTTAAATTTTTTCTATTCTAACGTTTTCATATTTATTTTTGGATTTTTCAAATCTTTTTAAAATCAAATTTAGCTGATTTAGAATTATTAAACTAATGAAAAGAATATTGATTGTCATTAATTTTGATGTCTTCTAATAAGGAAAGATACTATAAATATATTTAATTAATTTTCAACGCTTAAATATTAGAAAAAAATAGTGAAAAGACGATTTTGTCTAAAATAATGACTTTTAATGAATGACATAAAAAGTTCAAACCACATGTCTAAGGCTCTTCACACTTTCAATATATTATATATTATAGATTATAGATAAAACTGCTTTTTTTTTTTGTGAGCTCCTATATACAAATATAA
This sequence comes from Capsicum annuum, assembly GCF_002878395.1. Taxonomy (NCBI): domain Eukaryota; kingdom Viridiplantae; phylum Streptophyta; class Magnoliopsida; order Solanales; family Solanaceae; genus Capsicum; species Capsicum annuum. Next base: position 146,916,220 of record NC_061112.1, on the reverse strand, counting down.
TTTGCAATGTATATAGCAAATAATATACTCTCTCTCTCATGTAATTAATTTCTCATAATCTCTCTTATCTAATTGGCTAGTTTTGTAGCATTAACTTATGTGCGATCCTTGAACATATCTCAAAGAAAAAAAAATCGTTATAGGTTTGCATTAAAAATTTTTTGGAGTAATTTCTCATTCCAAAACATTCGTGGGATATATAATGAAGATTTTGTGGTAATCTTTAGTTTTTTTGGGTATATAGATTTGTTTTCTTTTGATTTTTTTTTTTTTAGGTACTCTCTAAATGAGCCGCTAAGTTTTTTTAAATTTCATCTATTTTCATAGATTAGAATATATAATTTAAAAATTGAATTGTATATTAGTGTCAATTTCACAGAATAAATCTTGATAGATTATTTCATAATTGGACATTTGATCTAATTTTAGTGAATTTGATAATTATATATAAGTGATTTCACTGTATTCAATTGCATAGATTTTTTTTATGTGGGTATGCATTGTATATTTTTTTCATTTGTATATTCAATATACTGGATGTATATTTTGATGTATATATATACATTTTTGTATAACTATATATGTATACAAGTTTGTTCAGTGTTGGTACACATACATAGGCATATTCATATGTATGTGTTGATTCATATATACATTATATATATGTATATACATATGTTCTATATTTGTCTATATACACATATGCATATCTGTATATATATGTATATATATATATATATGCGTACAAATATAATTATTTTTATATACATATGTTGATTTTTATACATTATGTATCACGTATTAGAATGAGTATCAGCGCATTAGGATCTAATATACAAATATTCAATCTTTTTATTGTATATGTATAATTATATGTTTATACAATATAGCGTTGATATGCATATGTATATATTTATTCAACACATAGTTTTTTTGTGGTTTCCCATTCGGTGTCCGGTACCCGCATTGGAACCCGACTAATCCAGATTCGTAACGGGTAGGGCCCCATTCGGGGGTAGCGCTCCCAATAGAGTTTTCTCTATGCCCAGGATCGAACCTTCGACCTCTAGTTAAGGGTGGAGCAGCCCCATCCGCTGCACCACAACCCATGTTGGTAACACATAGTTGATATGCATATGTATATGTTATACAAATGTGTTTGTCTCTTATGTTTATTCGTTTAATTGTATATGTATAATACTATATGTCTATACAATATATTGTTGATATATGCATATATATATAAATATATATATATATATATATATAAATATATATATATATATATATATATATATATATATATATAATTTTCATACAAACACATTATATTATATATATAATATAATAAAAATTTAATTGTATAAAGTATGATTGATTTTTTGTACTTTTATACTAAAAAGGGATCAATTATGGAAGGAGAATCACCGACAATTTTTGTTATATAGAAGAAGGATATTGGGGGAAGTTTGAGATAATAATGAACATTAATTACTCTCCCTTTCTTTTTAAACTAATCTTAATTATATGGTATAAATGAGTCCTAAATGTTAATGTTTACATAATGTAATAAACTTAAACCATGAAGTTAGTTAGGAGGAGTTTAAGGTGTCTAGATGTGAATATTCTAAAATATGGATAACCAATTAAACTCTCCTTAAATTATGACGTAGGTGTGTTTGGAATGAAGAAAAGTATTTTTTAATATTTTTAAGAGAAATGGAAAATATTTTTTCTGTTTTTTAATTTCTTAATTTTTTTATTTTAATTTTTTTTTTAAATTGACTTTTTTATTTTTAAATTATTTTTTATCTCAAGACGTAAAACGAAGACCTGGACCCGACTTTCGACTCGAGATCCAGAACGCGATATCTAACCTAATTCAAGATCCGATTATAACCCCGATCGAGGATCCGGGTCTTGACTATGAGCCCGACCCAAGATACAACACCGACTTGAGACACATATATGGACACTAATCCGAGATCCAAAATTCAAATTCCACTATTACCCCACTTTGAGACACGACTACAATCTGGACTCGAGACTCAAACTCATGTTTTGAGGCCAAATATCCAAATTCGTCTTGAGGTCTAACTCCTGATACAAACCCGAGATCCAAATCTCAACACAAATTCATGACTCGAGATTCAAATCACAACCCCAACCCAAGACTCGACCCACAATCAAAATCAAACTTCCAACTATATCAAAAATTCGAATTTTGACTTCGAATCACGACCCCAATTTAAGATCATTTATTTTCGAGAAAATATTTTTTAGAAAAACATAACATTTCTTCCATACCAAACACGCCCTAAAATTAGAAAAAGAAGAAAAAATATTTGTAATATAGGAGTACGTTTTTCTTTACATAATAAGAGATAATGTCCATATTATCTATTGTGTTTACTTATTTTGTTCATATCAACTATGGATTGGATAGGATATTTTATTCATTTTCACATGATTCATTTTTGATTGATACATTGTGTAAAGTAAATGTATAATGTTTATCATGTGTAGACATACTTTGTAAGTGTTTGACGAGTAAATTCCTCAAAATGTCATTGAACTTGTGTAAACATCCCACTAAAGTAACTTTTTTTTCTTTTAGGACAATATTGTCACTGAACTATGTACTTCTTTTCATTATAAGGTAAAACTAAGAAATTGTTAAGGATATGTTTGGAAAACCACAAGGAAAGTGAAATTAGATGTAATTACATAGTCTAATTCCCAATTAGTAATAGAGAATTAGGTGCAATTACGTAATGTAATTACAAAGTTACATTTTAAATTTATTTTTTTTAAAATAAAATTTAATATATTTTTCTTTTAAATTTATTTTTTATTTCTATTATTTTAATTTCTTTTTTATTTTTACCTTTTTTTCATTTTACATTATTTATCTTTCATCTCTTTTCTTCTCACTTTCCAACTTTACTTCTTATGATTCAATATAATTACGCATACATTTTTTTCTTTAGTTAGCACATTATTGAATTTTTATAATTTTTATTCTAGTGTTTGAATTAAAGTAGTATTTTATTATTGAATGAGATTATAGACTTATGTGTTTTTCGTTCTTCTGAATTATATTTACTCGTCAGAATTTTATACAAGAGTATTATGTTTTTCTCTTGGATTTTGAATTTATATTTTGGTTTATTTGTTTTAGTATTATAGACATGCTATTTCATATTGCATATCATTGCAAATTGTCTAATAACATATAATTTCAATTTTTCTATGGCTTTCCAAATATGTCCTTAACTATTTTTTAGTTTCACCTTATTTTGGAAAGATGTACATAGTTTAATGACAATATTTTCCTATAAGAAATTAATAAAAGTTACTTTAGTAGGATGTTTGCACAAGTTCAATGACAATTTGGAAAATTAACTCGACAATTTGAAGTGATATGCAATATAAAATAACAAGTCTATAATACTAAAACAAATAAATTGAAGAATAAAACAAAACACAAATTGAAAATTCAAGAAAAAAACACAATACTTTTATATAAAATTCCAACGAGTAAATAATTTAAAAGAAAGGAAAAACACATAAGTCATCTCATTCAATAATGAAATACTACTTTAATTCAAATACTAGAATAAAAATGCAATAATGCGCTAAATGAAGAAAAAAATACGAGTAATTATATTGAATTATAAGAAGTAAAGGTTGGAAAATGAGAAGAAAAGAGATGAAAGATAAATAATGAAAAATGAAAAAAAATCAAAATAATAGAAATAAAAATTAAAATTAAAAGAAAAAAATTAAAATTAAAAAAAGAAATAAAATGTAACTTTGTAATTACATCACGTAATTGCACCTAATTCTCTATTCCTAATTGAGAATTGGACTATGTAATTACATCTAATTTCACTTTTCTTTTGGTTCTCCAGCATATCTTTAACAATTTCTTAGTTTTACCTTAAAATGGAAAGAAGTGCATAGTTCAGTGACAATATTGTCCTAAAAGAAACAAAAGTTACTTTAGTTAGATGTTTACACAAGTTCAACGACATTTTGAGGAATTAACTGGGCGTTTGATCATGAAAACTATTTTTTTTTTAAGTTGGAGTTGGAGTTGTGTTTGGTCATGTCTTTTTGAAGATTTTTTTTTTAGACTTTTGAAAAGTCTTTTTTGAATATAATTTTATTCCCTCAACTTTTAAAAATTATCAAAATAACCTGACTAACTAATTTACCTACTAACATACAACCAAATGTGATTCTTAAATAATGAGAAGGATCCAAATAATTTTGTTATGGTGTTATCCCTTTTGTAACACCAGCTAATCAAATAACTATAAAACAATAAACCAAATAACCAATTAACAATTTGGTGGCTTCACATTTTGTAGCATCGCTTTTACAGGTGAACTGCTTTCTTGCGTTTCTTATGATGCACTGGTACTGATAACATTTGCCTGATTAGCACTAATTAACAATTAATGCAGCTTTGGTGTAGGGATAATTTTTAATAGCCTAGAGAGCTTTGGCGAAGACATGCTGCAAGTAAAACCGAGGAATTAGATGTTGATTAGGAGAGACACAAATCACAATTAAGCCTTATTTTAAGGTCTATATATTACCATATGGATTCAATTAGATATACATATTTTGTCCCTCTCCTTTCTCTTCAGCTTTGATATCAAGTTCAAATGCTCTTTAAGTTTTAATTCTAAATCTAGGCCAAATAATAATTAAGTTAAACAATTTGCAAAGATAACAAATTGAAGACAATAAACTCTATGAATGATCTAGCAAAAACATAATAGTGAATCAAGCATTCTCCAATGTAGTAATCCCACGACGAGAACAAGAAGCCATTTAAGAAACATATTAGTATCCAACATTTTTATGTAATAATAATAAAAATTGAAGTTATATGTAATAATAATAAAAGTTAAAATTGAAATTGAAAAAAAGTGAATTATTTTTAAAAAAATTATTTTTGAAATTTTCATGGTCAAACACCACAACTTTTATAAAGTGATTTTTTTTTTTAGGAAAAAAAGGAATATTTTACGGCCTCTTTATAAAAATATAAGTTGGCTATGTGATATAAACTAACAATATGACTGAGTTGATATAATAAAGAAAATACTCAATTACCCCTGAACTATACTCAAAAAGGCTGTGACACACCTCAACTTAAAGGGGGTTCTATTACCCTTGAACTAATTAAAAGTATAATTTTGGCACTTTTAGTGCCTATGTGGCACATACGTGACACATACATGGCACACACGTGTGCCTATGTGGACACTTCAGTGTGTTGTGCCACGTAGGTACTAAGTGTGTCAAAATTACACTTTTAATTAGTTCAAGGGGTAATAGGACCCCTTTAAGTTGAGGTGTGTCACAACTTTTTTGAGTATAGTTCAGGGGGTAATTGGGTATGATCTCGATATAATATTTTGTTTTCGGCTGTATATTTTTGAGAAAAAATCCCTATCTTTAAACTTTATAACAACAATAACAACAACAACAAACTCAGTGTATTCCCACAAACTGGGGTCTGGGGAGGGTAAAGTGTACGCAGTCCATACCGCTACCTCTAAAGAAGTAGAGAGGTTGTTTCCGATAGACCCCTGGCTTAAGATAAGGAATAATAAACAAAAACGTAATGAAACATGAAGCAAGATGGATAACATCACATAAAAAGGATTAAGACATAAATATAAATCAAAGCAGTATGAGATAAGGTAACCAAGTGCAATGTGCAATAAGAGATAAGAAATAGGGCATCCGGAAAACGACACCCACCTAGTAGTAACAGACACTCACAGGCCAGAGACACCCTCCACACCCAAACCCTCCTGACTAGGAGCTCTTACCTATGGACACAACCATAGGATTAGTAACCTGGCTATATCAGGGCTCTTCTAACTACTAGCTACAACCCACGCACACAATCTATCCTTCTACCTTTATTCGCGACCTCCACACCTTCCTATTTAGGGTCATGTCCTCGGTAAGCTGAAGCTGCTCCATATCATGTCTAATCACTTTCCTCCAATACTTCTTCGGCCTACCTCTACTCTTCTTGAAGCCATCCAACGTTAGTCTCTCACACCTACGAACTAGGGCATCTGTGGTCCTCCTCATCACATGCCCAAACCATCTCAGTCTTCCTTCCCGCATCTTGTCCTCCACTGAAGCCACTTCCACCTTCTCCCGGACTGTCTCATTCCTAACTCTATCCTCTCTAGTGAGTCCACACATCTAACGCAACATTCTCATTTCCGCCACCTTCATTTTTTGAATGTGGGAGTTCTTGACTGGCCACCACTCTGCTCCATAGAGCATAGCTGGCCGGACTGCCACTCTGTAGAATTTGTCTTTAAGCTTAACTAGGACCTTCTTATCACACAACACTCCCGAAGCGAGCCTCCTTTTCATCCAACCTGCTCCAATACGGTTAGAGACATCCTCATCTATCTCACCATTCCCTTGAATCAAAGACCCAAAATACTTAAAACTATCACTCTTATAAATATCCTGGGAATCCAACCTCACCACCACATCTTCCTCCTGCCTCAAGTCACTAAACTTGCATTCCATATATTTCGCCTTGGACCTACTCAACCTGAACCCTTTAGATTCAAGAGTTTGCCTCCAAACCTTCAATTTTTCGTTCACCCCCCGCTCGTCTCATCAATCAACACTACATCGTCCGCAAACAACATACACCAAGGTACCTCCCCTTGAATACTCTGCGTCAACACGTTCAATACCAACGCAAACAGAAAAGGACTAAGAGTTGAACCATGATGCAACCCTGTCTCGACTGAAAAATGCTCTGAGTCCCCCCTTCACCCCCCCTCCCTGCCGAGTCCCCCCGCCGTTCGCATCCGAGTCTTCCTTTCATCGTACAAGTCCTTAATAGTTCTAATGTACACCACCGGGACCCCTCTTGCCTCTAAGCATCTCCAAAGAACTGTCAATGAACACCACGGGCAAATCCGTCTTTCTTTCCTTATACTGCTCCACTAATCTCCTTACCAGGTGGATTGCCTTCGTCGTCGAACGATCAGACATAAAATCAAACTGATTCTCCGAAATAGACACGAGCTTTCTCAATTTCTGTTCAACCATCCTCTCTCAAATCTTAAACTTTATAAATCATGTTAAAAATAGTACCCGTACTATAATCCTAAACTTCAATGGAGGTTTTTGTATTTAGCTCCCTAGTCTACCTTAATAACCGTACTGCTTGGTGGAGGGTATCTTCTTTCCCAAATTTTTTTAATTAATCCGTCGTAGTCTACGGTAGACAGATACGCATTAACTGTATTCATCATTTTTTAAATGACAGATTTTCGTTCACCAAGATAGTTTTAAATGAGTGACTGACCGACTACTAGCAGAGTACTCCTACTAGCACTGTAATTAATGGAGCACTATAATTTTCGTTCTCCAAGATAGTTTTAAATGAGTTGAGTACTAGCACTAAAATTTTCGTTCTCCAAGATAGTTTTAAATGGAGCACTATAATTTTCGTTCTCCAAGATGGTTTTAAATGAGTGAGTACTAGCACTATAATTTTCGTTCTCCAAGATGGTTTCATGAGTAATAAGTGAAGAGGAAAGGGGTTTAAGGGGAAGGAGAAAGTGGGGACAAGAAAGGGACAATGTCAGTCAATTTTTAAAATTTTGAGGTAGTGATTTGGTTAAAATCGGGTAGTTTCTAATTAAGAAAGGTTATTTTTGGATATGAAAAAAAGGTGAAAAGACAATATCAACCTTACTTGTTACTTTATTTACGGATTTATCGGGCAAAGTGCCATTTGAGATAAAATTCCCCGAATCAAATATAATCTCCCTTTTGTATTTAGCTCCCTAGTCCCCCTTAATACCCGTACTGCTAGATGGAGGGTATCTTCTTTCCCAAATTTTTTTAATCTGTAGTAGTCTTACAGTAGACAGATACGACAGATGCGCATTAACTATTAAATAGTAGATTAGTTGTCATGATTCGAAAAAAATGATTATAATATAATTTTCCCCAACGACCTGTGTGACTGACCGACTACTAGCATTATAATTAATGGACCCTGAGTGATCACTAGCTTGTTCAGAGAAAATTACCAATGGATTATGTAGGCATTGTAGTTGGATTACTGTTTGCCTGGACTTTGGTTCAGTGCATTCGCTGGCTAGCAATAAGCAAAAGATGTAACAAGAAACTTCCACCAGGACCAAATCCCTTGCCCTTGATTGGAAATCTTCACAACCTTCTTGGTGATCAGCCTCATAACTCTCTTGCAAAGCTTGCCGAAAAGTATGGCCCAATTATCAGCCTTAGGTTGGGTCAAATAACTACAGTGGTCATATCTTCATCACACGTTGCTAAAGAGGTCTTACAAAAGCAAGATATGGCCTTTTCTAGCAGATCAGTTCCAGATGCATTCCATGCCCAAAATCTCTCCAAATTCTCTGTGCAATGGCTACCCGTCGCTAATCGGTGGAGAAGCCTGAGGAAAATCTTGAATTCGTGTATCTTCTCCGTCAGCAGGCTTGATGCCAACCAACATCTCAGGTAGCGTGGCAAATTGTTTGGTCAAGCCAAATTTTATGACAATTTCAATCTCTCTTTTAAATGTTTGAGTTGCATTTTGACCCATACATGCAGTTATAATACTATGATCAATTAATTTGATGAGTTTGGTACTGATAGAGTTATAAAAGAAAGTTGATTTGGTCATATCTGTTCTTAGGTCTGCAAAGATCCAAGATCTTATTGCTTATTGTCATCGGTGTAGCCAAACTGGTGAGGCAGTGAATATACGCCAAGCTGCTTTCGACACCTCTATGAATTTACTCTCGAATACCTTTTTTTCCAAGGATGTCGTGGACCCTTATACAGATTCAGGTAAACAATTCAAGGATATGGTGTCGAACATCATGGAAGAAGCCAGTAAGCCCAATTTGGCTGATTATTTCCCCATCTTAAAATCAATTGATCCTCAAGGAATAAGGCGACGAACAGGCAAGCATGTGGGTGAGTTGCTTCAGCATATTCAGGGATTAATTGATGAACGATTGGACCAAAGGACGATATCAGAAACTACAGGTAGCACTGATGTTCTTGACGTTCTGTTAAATATCAGCAAAGAAGATCCTCAGGAAATTGACAGAAATCACATCGAACGCTTATTTCTGGTACTCTCAATTTCTTTTATCTGCCCTAGCTCCTTATCTTGTTACCGTATGCTGCTATAATTGATATCATTCTCATCATTTTAACTTCTTCCTATAGGATCTGCAATCATTTTACTCTTTGGCCAAACTGCAGAGAGTTATTATTCATAACATTTAGTGTAACAGATATTAGGGGAAGGTTCTTTTTATGTTGAAAATAATACACGTTGCTTACTGCCTCAGAGTCATAAAAGAACCCGTAAGTCCATTACATACTTGCTACCGCATAAGAGATAGCTAATTTATAAACATTAGGCGATTTCTTTTCATCTGTTCTAACCTTTGTGGACAGAGTTATCTATACTTGTTGCTGGTGGGATTTGTGTGCGTAAGCCGTCCGGCACCACAATTATCAAAAAAAAGAAAGAAAAAGAGATGGCTAATTTACAAAGAAAAGAGCTACAATAACCATCAATTTACCTGAGAATGTAGTAATGATTTATCACATTGATAGTGCAGATTTCCTATTTTTCAATTTTTGGAATCCCTTAGCTTTAGTTATGTTGCAGGAGCTTTTTATGGCGGGAACTGAGTCAACTTCAAATACATTCGAATGGGCAATGGTAGAGGTCATGAGACAACCATACATAGTGGGAAAAGCTAAAGATGAACTTGCTGAAGTTATAGGCAGGGGCAAGGCAATAGAAGAAGCGGACGTAGCCCGTCTCCCTTATTTGCAGTGCATAGTGAAAGAAACATTGCGGATGCACCCACCAGATCCCATTATGTTTCACAAAGTCGATCAAGACGTAGAGCTGTGTGGCTATGTTGTTCCAAAAGACTCTCAAGTGTTGGTGCACGTACGGTCAATTGCCCGTGATCCAGCTATATGGGAGGATCCTCTGACATTTAAGCCTGAGAGATTTTGGGGTTCAAAATTGGACGTTCGTGGCCAAGATTTTGAAGTCATTCCATTTGGAGCTGGTAGACGAATTTGTCCAGGATTACCTTTGGCAGCCAGGACACTTACTGTGATGTTGGGTTCGTTGTTGAATTCATTTGATTGGAAACCTGAAGGCGATATTAAACCAGAAGATTTGGATGTGGAAGAGAAGTTTGGGATTACATTAGCGAGATCGAGTCCTCTGCTAGCTGTTCCCCTTCCGTTTTAAACCTCGCTCCAAATTGAGCATGTAATAATGTTATTATTGACAAGTCAATATGACAGATTTTATCGGGGGCGAAATAAAGTGCTTGCCACCCATTGTCGCATGGAGCAGACGGTGCTGGTGGTAGATGTTCAAGTTTGTACTCGTAAAGGCGCGACTTCGATTCTTAGGTGGCTCACCTTTGATTCTTCGTGTGTAATCAAATATTTTAAGAGTAAAAGTTTTGAACTTAATGTTTTCCTTTTTTATTAAGCATGAAATATGCATAATTTCCTAATTTTAATAATTTTTTTCCCTCTCGCTTCTTCAAAATTTTAAAAATCATTCTCTTACTCTTTGTTCTATTATTTAAATAATTTGAATGTACATGAAAAAATTAGTTTAACTATGGAAATTTAAATCTTTTTGAAGATTTTATTTTATAAAATATACTATCGCAACTGAAATGACATAGGAACTAGACAAGATTTCATTTGATTTCTTTAGTCTCTTTGAATTCTTAGTTATTACGAGTGAAGACATACAAATATGACTTCGTTCCTATTACTTAAATTATATATGTGGAATTCTTTGACCTCATTATATTTTCTTTGTTACTTAAATATGACGTATTTATATAATATAAATAAGGCATAATACATAAACAAGACATTTAACTTGACATCAAACTATGATGTTTAACGTTATCAGTGTACAAGTAGATACTTTAACTATACAAAAGCTGAAAAAAAACCATTTTAATCCTACCCGGCAAAATGCGTGTATATACTCAAAACCACGTGCGTTAGAGTTAGAATTGAAGTATTTTCTTGTTCAGCTTTTGTATAGTCAAAGGGCCTATTTGTGCACTGACAAATTTAAAGATCGTAGTTATAATGTGTATTTTTATTAGGTGGCAGCATCTGAGTGGATTACTAATCCACATAGGAGCGATTGAGTTTCACGCATGTGATATAAGTTGTAGAATAGGAGCGATTGAGTTTCACGCATGTGATATAAGTTGTAGAATTGGAGTGTTCTTTTTGTTAAGTTTTTATATAATTAAAGGATCTACTTATGTACTGGTAAAGTTAAAAGGTTATAGTTTTAATTTGATGTCAAGTTAAAGGTCTTGTTTATGTATTATGCCTATAAATAACTAGTGAATTTCATGAAAAATAGAGATTTAATTAGCTCAAGGACTTTCAAACTACAAATTAGCCTCACGGACAAGAGTTGACGGGCAAGAGTTGACTCTTGCCGGGGGTCTCTCGGAAACAACCTCTCTACTTCTTCGAAGGTAGCATATGGACTGCGTACATCTTATCCTCCCCAGACCCCACTTTGTGGGAATACATTGGGTTTGTTGTTGTTGTAGTTGTTGTTGGGCAAGAGTTGACTCTACCGCGTTATATTTTCATTTATGAGATGTTCTATAACTATTGCCTTAGAGACAAGACTTAGCTCGAGGACTTCAAACTATAAATTATGCCCCCACGGGCAAGAATTGACACTACGACGTTATGTCTTCATTTACGGGATGTTCCACAACTATTGCCTTCGGGGCAAGACTTAGCTCAAGGACTTTCAAACTACAAATTATGTCCCACGGGCAAGAATTGACACTACCACGTTATGTCTTCATTTACGGGATGTTCCACAACTATTGCCTTAGAGACAAAACTTAGCTCAAGGACTTTCAAATAATAAATTATGTCCCACGAGCAAGAATTGAAACTACCACATTATGTCTTTATTTATGAGATATTCTACAATTCATGCCTTAGAGACACAACTTATCTCAAAAAATTTCAAAGAACTTCGTAACAACAATTTCATGCCCTTAAATTTACTTTGATGTCAAAAAAAGAAATTCCTTTGTGGATTATCCAAGTTTTTATTTACTAGCAAAATCTAATAGAAGTTGAGAAAAAAAGAAAAAACAAATCAAATAAAATAAAGAAATAAAAAAAAGTTTGAGAAAAAAAAGAAAAGAAAAAAACGAAGAATTAAAAAAATTGAGAAAATAAAAATGAGAGGAAAATAAAAATAAAGTTTGTGAAAAATGAGGGAAAAAGAGAACTGAAAAAAAGAAAAAAACGATCAAACAAAATAAAGAAATAAAAAAACGAGATTGAAAAAAAAAGGCAAGGAAAAAAATAAAGATAAGAAAAAAATAAAGAATTAAAAAAATGAGAAAAATAAAAATAAAGTTCGAGAAAAATGAGCAAAAAAAAAGAGAACTAATAAAAATCAAAAATAAAAAAAATAAAGGCTAAAGAAAAATGAATTAAAAAAAGAAAAAAAAAGAGAAATAGATAATGCTTGAGAAAAACAAAAGAGAAAAAAATAAAGGTTGAGACACATGAATTAAAACATGAAAATAAAATTAAAGAAAAAAATAAAAAGTGAAAAAAATAAAAAATAGAATAATAAAATTAAAGAAAAATAAAAAAGTGAAAATAATAAAAAATAAAATTTGAGAGACAAATGAGTATGGAAAGTTTAAAAATATATTTGAGGTGTATATGTGCAAAATGATAATTGTACTATACTTAAAAAGTAAAGAAAATTATTCTTTAAAAATATTTTTTATTGGGGTCAAATATCTAAAGTCATCCATATTGAGTCTATAACATGAAATTTCCTGGATTGCTAGACAACTGCATTACCTCTCCAGACAAATAGGAGAGGTAATACAGTTGTCTTGCAATCCAGGACTTTAGTTCAATGCTTCACTTTATTGCTAGGAAAGCTTCTTGAATCTTGATGTTCCATGCACCTAAAGTCATGAATTTAGTATGTTCCACTTATAACTATATGTATCCTTTCCTTTTAAGCAAGGGTATTGTTATCTTTTTCACTTGTAGAAGGATCGACTTGATAATACGAGACAAATATAAGGCCTATTTTCCTGGTCCAAAAAGCATATGCAAAACAAACAGACATTGGAATGGTAGAGAAGTCGTTCCGGCAGTTGTGTTAGATTGGTGAAACCAACATGTCTGCATACCATTTTATCATATATTTGAAAGTAGATTTTAAAAATTTATCGTTTCGTCATAAAAAATTGACCAGATTTTGATTTTTAAGCTCTTATAAATTGTCCTAGACTTCTTTTTCGTTTTTTGGGGACCGTCACTCACATTTATTTTTTTAAAACACAATTTCATAAATCAAAAATTGCTACTTCAAAAACTTGTATTTTTAATTTCAGATTTGACTTCAAGATTCATAATTTAATTTTTAAAATAATTTATTATTATTTATGGTTAATATATGTATGCGTACAATATTATTATATTTTATTTTATTTATCTTAATAAATTTCTCTTAAGCATGAAGATGACTCTAGAACAGTATTATCACTTTTACATATTTACTCTCTTCTAAGAGGAATTCTAAAATATATTTATAGGCATTTATATATTTTAATTTATTTATTTATTTATTTATTATTTTCATGATTTTAGCTGCAAATTTATATTTATGTGTAAATTTTCTTTAATGATTTTGTGTGTCGTTTATATTGTATCAACAAGTAATATTTTGTGGTTCTTCTTCAATATTTTTAATTTTTTATATATTATTAAATTATTTTTCATCTAAAAAGACAAAGTTAAAAAATATGAATTAACAAATCTGAATATGAAATAAGATTATCTTCCATAAGTGTGAATGTGTATAGCTTGAATTTTAAATCATATCTAATTCTAACAGATAAGATTATAGTGGAATCTTCTTCTAATATGCATACTTATCTTATCATTTCTGTTATGCATGATAGCAAAATGTAAAAAATAATTGTGATTGTGATTATAATTAACAATTAATTATAGTTTTATTATTAACAATTATTTTTAATATTCAATAATCAATCTAAAATATGGTATTATGATATAATAGATATTTTTAAAATTTTACTTTTATTATTTTTAATGAATAAGTTAGTATTTTTTTTAACGATACTTTTATGAAAATATATTCCGCGCATCGCGCGGGTGCTAATACTAGTGTGATATAAACTAACAATATGACTGAGTTGATATAATATTTTATTTTCCGTTGTATATTTTTGAAAAAAGAATCCTATCTTTAAAGTTTATAAACCATGTTAAAAATAGTACCCGTACTATAATCCTAAACTTCAATGGAGGTTTTTGTATTGGGTGCTGCTAAATGACTCAAAGAGCATTTGACTCGAATGACTCGAAATTTGTAGAAAGACTACTTTGCCCTTTGGCTTCAAAACCACATTTTTCCCTCCAAAATGCAAAACCACCTACTTTAAGCACCAAAATCATTTATTTTTCCCTCCAAAAACAAAATCACTTTGACTTTTATTTTTTATTATTCTTTCATATTTTTCTTATTTTCTTATTTTTTATTATTCTTTCATATTTACTCTTTATATTTTTAGTTTTTCATTCTATTTTTTCCTTACTTATTCTAAGCTCTCTCATCTAATTTGAAAATTTTTAATCGTCATTTTTTACTTGTATTATATATTTTTTCCTCCAATACTTCTATCTCTTTAATTATTTTACTATACAGATTTTTAAATTTTTTTTTTTTTTTAATTTTGAATCCTCCATTATCTAATCTACAAAATTCCTCCTATAAATTAAAAACAAAAAGAATCCAATATAACAAAAATATTTAAGAGAAATCATGAATGAAATTTTTGGAATTGAAAATAGTGATAGTTCAGTCGCTAAATTTATAGTCAACATAAATCCAAATATGATTACTTTTAAAATTAAATTCATTTTTATTTTATGTACAAACAAAAGAAAACCGCCTTTAAATAGCAAGTCAATTGATAGCTATCAACGTGATATTTCAACTGTAAATTAATTAAGTTTGACTTAAAAAAAATTAGTGTAGTTTTTATCTTGAATCTAAATAACTCGCATGTTGAGTTTATAAAGGTTTGATTGAAAATTCAACTGTATGCAAAGATTAAGTAAATAAATAAAAATTATTGAGATCGTCATATAATGTTATTCTAACAAACTGGTCAAAAAATTTATAATCATCGAATCGTGACTTCGAAACTAGAAAGCCACGATAAAATACAAATTTATTTTTGTTAAATTATATTTAATATTTTGAAAGTATTTTTATGTTGTTTCACTAAAATTATAAAGTATTTTCATAATTATTTTATCTAAGAAAATTAATTAGCTTGTAAAAATTGAAGCCGGATTTTTTTTCAATATATTGTTTATTTTATTTTTTATTTCATCTCACAAAAAATAAATATTTAAAAGAAAAAACTACATAACTGAACATACATAAACTCTTAAGTATCTTATTTAGTCTAAATTTTAATTAATTACAATTCAAACGATATCTAATCTATCTATACTATATTAATAGTGTGAAGGACCTTATAAATATTATTTGAACTTTTGTCCTTCATTAAAAGGCTTCACAATAGACAAAATCGTTTTTTCACCTTCTTCCTCCAATTATTAGATTATTATATTTATAATATCTAATTAATGTCATTTTTAAATTTTACTTAATACTCTCCTTAAAAAGGTATTTCTTAGAGGTTTATTTTATGAATTTAGATTTATTAATTATATTTTGAAAATATAGATTTGAATATATATACACTTTGTTTAGTCATTTAATGCTAAGGTAGTATTGAAAAAACATTAAAAAATCCTCTTGATTTCATCATAGGAATAATTAAATTAAAACAAATATTTTTTAGAAAGAGGATCAATTAAAATGAAACGGGAGTACTAATATTGTTGAAAGTCTTTTCTTTTGAATTAAGTTGTCATAATTTTTTGTATTATATATTTGTCTATGTAACTCAAAAAAATGAATGAACTGGTTCGAAGCCCAAAATCGACCAAATATTTATCCCATCCGAACCAAATAAATAAAAGCAGATGCGACACTCCTAATCTTTAAATCCCGAATCCATCTCTCCATTTTACATAATTATAATCATGGTTTCAGAAGTCTAGGTATCCTAACTTGTTACTGAAATACATCATCGACTAATTCAGATCGTTTGCTTTGTCAACATCTTGTGGAAGATAGGGATATAACTCACTTGTCGAGCTTACCCATCTTCGACTTGGACAATTCTGATCTAAACTGTATTTTTCACTTCCTCTTTTTTTCTTTTAACTTGCTATAGTCACTAAACATAATTGAAAACAAAGGTCGACCAGTCCTTCGGATGACACATTTGGTTTAAAGGGTGGTTATCCACACGGATGACCCAGGTTCGATCCTCCTCAATGTCTTTTGAGTTGTGTCTGTCGCATAAGGCTTGCCTAATATGGTTTACATCACCTAGGGTTATCTAGGGGCTCGTCCTATATATCCAACTATGCTTGTGTCAAAAACTTGCTTCAGATCTACTTAATTATTCTACTCATTCATAGATAGCTAGACTAATCATTTCACATAAAGAAAAAATAAGTTGGAAAAAAGAACTGAAAAAGAAAGAGAGAAATAAGCCTGGTTTATAAGGCACTTCTATTCAACATTCCACCATTTGTACTAGGGGCATTAGGTCCATAACAAGCCCCGGCCCATAAAGTTTTGAATGTGCAAACAAAATAAATCTTGAAACCATAGATTGCACATGAAATTGCATGTCATAGATCCAAATACGAGTAACTTTAGATATTTGATCCCAATAAGAAATGTTTTTAAAGAATAATCTTTTTTACTTTTTAAGTATTGTACAAGTATCATTTTACCCTGTACACCTCAAATATATTTTTAAGACTTTCCATACTTATTTATCTCTCAAATTTTATTTTTTATTATTTTCACTTTTTATTTTTTCCTTTAAGTTATTATTCTATTTTTTATTATTTTCACTTTTTTATTTTTTCCTTTAATTTTATTATTTTCACTTTTTATTTTTTTCCTTTAATTTTATTTTCATGTTTTAACTCATTTGTCTCAAACTTTTTTTTTTCTCAAGCACTATCTATTTTTTTTAATTCATTTGTCTTAAATCTTTATTTTTCTTTTATTTTTGGTTTTTATCAGTTCTCCTTTTTTCCCCTCATTTTTCTCAAACTTTATTTTTATTTTCTCCTCTCATTTTTTATTTTCTCAAATTTTTTAATTCTTCATTTTTTTAATCTTTATTTTTTTCTTGCCTTTTTTTTTCTCACTCTTTTTTTTTATTTCTCTATTTTGTTTGATCGTTTTTTTTTTAGTTCTCTCTTTTTTTCTCATTTTTTTCAAACTTTATTTTTATTTTTCCTTTCATTTTTATTTTTCTCAATTTTTTTAGTTCTTCATTTTTTTCTTGATCTTTATGTTTTTTCTTTCCTTTTTTTCCATAATTTTTTTTATTTCTTTATTTAGTTTGATCGCATTTTTCTGTTTTCTCAACTTCTATTATATTTTACTAATAAATAAAAAATTGGATAATCCACAAAGGGATTTTAAGCACAATTTTCAAGAAAATTCACAAGCTATCTCAATTTTAGAGTTTTTGATAAATCTGAGAAACTAGGGAATAAGAAAATTTGGGGGGAAGTTGGAATGTAGTCCAGTTTTCTACACAGAGCCCAACCTACATAACCCTGAGACTCAGGAAATCAGACTGCTTGTAGTTCAACTTAATCGGTAGAAAAAACGGTCTTTTATTTTCAGATGATCTTTGGCTCGGAATGAGTGACGAGTTGATTGAGTTGCGGAAAAAAGGCTTGTAACCTCTTAACCATGAACGTGGAGCTCTTCACATCCATTGGTAAGAATTTACCTGGACATAATTTTCCAAAACTCTAGGTGTGTTGTCACCCGAATTTGAAAGAAAGAGAAGGTTACCCTCAGTATGAATTTAGAAATATCCAGAAGGTGAATCTGAAACTGGAATATCTCAAAATACCCACATGCCTTCTAATAGGGGTGTGGTTAGATGGTGGTGGTGATCATTGTCCAGAGAGTTTGACGTCCCTCTCTAGACTATGTCCCGTTTTGTTGCTAAGAAAGAGTTCCACGTTGTGATGCATCCCATTTAAAGTCGTCTGAGCCTGTGGTTTTGATTTGAGATTTTCATCCTCTCGGATGCTCTCGATAATGCTTCAAACAAAAAGTGTTAGTGCTAAACATAATTCACGAAATAGGTATATAGTCTTTACTATATCTCCGCGTGAGTTGTCACTTGAAAAGCGAAGTCATTCCTTTCATATACCTGTTTGGAAGGAAAATAACTTGCAACAACAGACACAACAACCTTCTTGGTTGTTGCATAATTATCTCATTTGTTGGTTGAATATGTCCTCAAAGTGGGATGGCCCTCTTAGACACCAACGACACTTTATGCATAACGGTCCCTATAATCGTATAATTTTGTGCTGATGTGGCAACCTCTCCGGTCACCTATAATGCTTGTCGTATGTGGTATGATAACATCTCCGATTATTGATAATAATTTTTTGCATATGATCTCAGGTAAGTCTTGCGAATCTTTTGTACTGATACAACTTATAGATTTTCCTTGAATTGTCAATCTTTGGATAATCTTGCACATTATTTGATGTTGGATACGAGGTGACTTACAGATGGCTTACAAATATCCTTAGATAATCCTGCACAGATGGCTTACAAATATCCTTTGAATTGCTAACCCTTAGATAATCCTGCACAGATGGCTTACAAATATCCTTCCAATCACTAGTTCTCAGATATTCCTGCACATCATCCGACCTTGGATATAATATGACTTATAGATATCTCTCAAATTGCTAGCCTTTGGGTAATTCTGCACATAATCTATCTTGGATATGACGCGACTTATAGAGAACCCTTAGACTTATCAATTTGACAATCTCGCATATTCTCCGGTAAGGATTTAGTTGCAACTTATGGATAACCTTTCGACTATCAATTTTCGGGTAACGTTGCACACTATCCGATTAGGATGTTATTGCGGCTTACAAATGACCTACGGGCTATCAACTCATAGGTAATCTTGCACACTATCCTATTTTAAATAATATGACTTATAGATAACCCTCAAATTATCAATTTCTAGGAAGTCTCATATGTTGATCGCTTTTAGATAGCGATAAAGACGTCTATTTGAATCACGTGCTTTTGATGCATTCAGATGATGATTCAAAAAATGATGAGATATCATCAATGCCAGCGTTTATGTCTCGCGTGTCAACAGATATTGAATGATGATGATAGCCTCGACGCCAGCGTTTGTGTCTCGCGTGTTAACAGATATTGAATGATGATGATATCCTCAACGCCAGTGTTTGTGTCTCGCGAGTCAATAGATATTGAATGGCCCTCTCGACAATGGCATAAATGGCCCTCTTGGCAGCAATGGCATGAATGGCCCTCTTGGCAATGGTATGAAATGACCCTCTTGAAAATGATATGAAATGACCCTCTTGGCAATGGCATGAAATGGCCCTCTTGGCAATGATATGAAATGACCCTCTTAGAAATGATAGGAAATGGCCCTCTCGGCGATGATATGAATGGCCCTCTTGGCAATGATATGAAATGGCCCTTTCGGCGATGATATGAATGTCCCTCCTGGCAATGATATGAAAAGGCCCTCTTAGCAATGATATGAGATGACTCTCTTGGCAGTTATATGCAATGGTTTTTTCAATGATTTTAAAACAGTTTCACCTGAGTTCATTTGTCTGGGTCTTGCTTTCTACATGTACCTGTACTCAAGGTAGACAATTAGTAGACACAATGTCGCTCTCACTGGCGACCAAAATCTAGCTTTATGATAGTTTAATGACAAATACTGAGCATCATAATTTGAATGGTTTATTCTGTTACCAATCTGCTTTTTTTTTTTTAGGAAATGATTAAATAGCAAATCCACCGGATGCAAGTAAATAGGGGAAAAACCCTTGTTTGGGGATTACTCAAATACCGTTCTTAAGCATTATATGCTCTGGTATGGCTCCTAACTTGCTTGGGAATTTTTGAAAGAGACTCTCATTTTTGTGTATTGATCCATGCATCCACAGAAAAATGATTAGTTTTGAGTGAAACAAAACTTGTTGACCTCCTTCAATCCTCGATTTGCTCCTCGCTCTTTCTGGTACTCCGTCATGTTGGGACTTCTACCCCTGACTCTCCGTCCCAATTGATGTCTAGGCAAATACTAAATAAAAGATTTGTATAGATTTCTGAAAGTAGTCTTAATTTTAGAAAATAGTTCTGAAAGTTTCTGTAAAAACTTTAGAAAATCTCTGCCAGTCATGTCATGTACTAGCTCAACAAACGTATTCCTCTTGATTTTGACTATATTCCAATGTTTAATAGAGGAATCATCATTGAGGCTTCCTATCAAAAGTTCTGTCATAGCAGAAAATTAAGTCCACCTAGACTTTGTCGCAATTGGTGACTTTGAAAGTTTGACTTTGACCTTTGGTGCTGGAGAATTTAAAATATATTCCAGTGTTTGATGGAAATTTTGAGGCCTTCCTCAAAATTTCTGCCCCTGTTTAAAGTTGTTTGAGATGATATCAACTCGAGAGGATCCGAAGTCTTTGTCGCTCCTCACTCTCTTTGTTGCATGATGATCTTCATCATTGCGAATTTTTGAGATTCCTTCTCGAAAATTCTGCCCCATTTTCTATTTCCTGGGGTTAATAACCGAACCGTTGGGGCGCCTACGTATCCCGTTGAAGCAGAAATCAGGTCAAACGTAGTTCAAGACTACGCTAAGGATATATAGAAAATCTAATGGGTTGACCGAAGCCAACATAGGCCACCTACGTATCCCTTTTTTGGGAATTCAGGTCATCACGTACTTCATACATAAAATTAAAGGATAAATTCTCCTAAGGGGTTGACCGAAGCCGACATAGGCCGCCTACGTATCATTTTCTTGGGAATTCAGGTCAAACGTAGTTCGTACATGCAAGGAAAAGGATTCTAGGCAATTACATATCATAAAACAAATACTATCATAAAAGCGATTACAAATAAAGGAGATAAAATTTAAAACATCTTTCAAACATAGTATCTTTTTACCGCATCAGAATTAATTGGTTTGGTCCACTCTTGACCATCCATCTCAGGTAGGATTAGGGCTCCTCCAGGTTGGGCTTCTTTCGATTTTCAAATTCTTCTATATCTACTACTAATTGTTCCTCATCATCTTCTTCCCATTCATCATTATTCTCTTTGCTTTGCTCGTCTAAATCTTTACATGACATGACATCGGTAGGTTTTTAAATTATTGCTACAAAAATAAACCATGTTAGATTATAACAAGATAATAAAAGATGATAATATAATCATATTTAAAAATAACTTCTTAAATAAAGGGAGGTCTTTTGGAAAACAAATAAAACTATGGCCCATGACCCGCTCAAATGCGAGCCCATGCCTTTTTGAAAGCGGTAAAACATAAAACAAAAATTTGAGACATAAAAGGATGGATCACGGGGCCTCCTCTGAATCATCACCAATTTTTTAAAACCATTAGTAATTGTCATTTCATCTACTTCGACGAACGATAAATTAGGAGCGTAGTGAAAGTTCAATTTTGCAAAGCCTCTCTTGGTGAAACCTTATTCACCCCACTGAACTTCGGGAAATCTTCTGGTATAGCATTACATTCCTCGAACATATTTCCTATTCCATCCCCGAGACCATCATCATTTGACATCTCATGTATGGGAAATGATTGGTGCAGGAGTGGCGACGGTTTGGACAGACTCATCTTTGAATTATCTTTAATCTCATCTTCCTTTCTTGGTTGGTACCCTATTCCACACTTAAATGCTTTTTTAGGACCACAATGGGCTCAATAATTCCTTTCAAATTCTTTTTCACTCCTTTTTTCTTTTTCGAATTTTACGGACCCACCTTAGTAATAGTCTTGCCAAATACCCATTCGCCTGCTATTTCGGTCATGCTAACCGTAGTTTCCTCATGATTAGGCAATGGATTACTGGTGACATTTGATATTGGTGCCTTAAAAGTGATGATCTTCTGGTCAATCAAGCCCTGGATCTTGTGTTTTAGATTGATGCAATCTTCCGTATTATGCCCGGGAGCTCCTGAATGATAAGCACAGAATTGATCGGCCTGAAAGAATCGGGAATTGAGATTGGAAGGCTTTGGTGGAATAGGCTGTAAGTAACTAGCTTTCATCAATCTTTCGAAGAGCTGGGTACGACTTTTAGCCAATAGAGGGAAGTTTTGAGGAGACTTTTTTGCGAGGTTTATACGTGGGGGGTTATACTGATTTTGATTAGTAGGAGGAGGTACTTGATGATAGTTTGGAGGCGCTTGGATGTTTCTTTGATTGTTTGGAAGAGTAGCTTGAATGTGAGACTGATAATTTGACTGTGGAACTTGATACTGGGCAAATATTTGGAAGTGGAGCTTGATATTGGGGTTGGGCGTAGAATATAGGCTGAAAACTTGGTGACAGCGGTGAGGAAAGAATATTCCTAGGCTTGAATTTCTTCTTCAATTTATCAATAGAATTATTAGAGACCGCAATCACATCCTCTCTTTTCTTCTTTTAGAATGCAGAAGATTCAGATGATGTTGAGGTTTTGGCAATTTTTCCTGTTATGATGCTTTCCTCTAATGATTCCCCAATCTTTACCAAATCTGCGAAAGTTGGTCGGACCGTAGATACCATCCTGGTATAAAATTTTCCCTCCCGCGCGCAAGAGAAAATTGATACCATTTCTTCCTTAGACATAAGAGGTTGTACTTTGGCAGCTTCTTTTCTCCAATGAAAGGCATAGTCTCGAAAGCACTCATCATTATTCTGCTTGATCTGATCTAGTGAGTACCGTCCAGAGACTATTTCAATGTTAAATGCAAACCTATCGAGGAAACCCTTAGCCAATGCCCTCCAACTAGTCCATCTTTTTAGTTCTTGAGATGTGAACCATTCTAAGGCTTCGTCGCTTAAGCTCCGGCTAAACAGGCACATTAATAATGCCTCATTTTTTTCTTTCCCCACCATTTGATCACAATACCTTCTCAGATGGGCCATTGGATTTCTAGTATCGTTGAACACTTCAAATTTAGGGACCTTGTATCCTTCTGGCAGTTCTACTCCAGGGTGAACACATAGATTATCATAACATAGGCCATCATTATCCCCCATCACATGAGATTTCTTGATCCTCATAATCTCTTCATTTATAGCCAATAATTTTATTTCATGCTCGGTCCTCTACTCTTTCTCCTTCTCCTCGTAATGGTCTATCTTGGGATTAGGAAGAGAATTATAGACGTCAGGGGATATGATGATGTGAGTGGGATTTGGAAGGGTAGCTTGATTTTGAGGATGAGAGAAAGTTGATTGGTAGGTGGGGAGGATGTTTTGAAAATTAGAAAAATTTTATGGAATTTAAGAGTAGTTTGGTGGGATCTGAGAAGGATTTTGCGGATTCGGAGATAGATGTGATGGATTTGGTATATTTGGGGATGGATTTTGTGGATTTGGAAGCAAATTTTGTGGATCTGAGAGCGAATTTTGTGGATTTGAAAATGGATTATGGAGATTTGAGAATGAATTTTGTGGATTCGGAGACGGATTTAGGGATGAATTTTGTGGATGGTAAGCATATGAGTTATTTTCGTGATTGGTATTTTGGACAAGTGGAGGAGCAAAAATGGATGAATTGTTATTTGGATGGTCCCTAAGAATAGGCGTACTGAGGAGAGGGATTTGGAGTGGAGTCCCGTGTCCTCCCGGAGCGGGAGCATTGATAGTGATGGCTAGGTTAGCCAAATCTTGAGTACGATTCATCTCCTCCTGAAGTATTTCTAATTTTCTCGCTAGTTCAGTAATCATCTCGTTTTGTTCCATTATTACATTGTCGCTGATAGTCAATACATTTTCTTCGTCGTTTCCAGTCATCTTTGAATGGTGGTCAGCAGATGAGATTTTATGCACTTTTGATCGGGTGAAGTAAGGATGTTCTGCCAACTTATTTCAACACGGAGTAGTTTTCTATTATCTGTAAAGTAAAATAACTCAAAGGCAGATGTGTTAGTTTCCATATGTGATAAGTAATGCAAAACATTTGTCAAGAAATAACCACGTAGAGTTGTTTGTGTCATAGCCAAATTGATCCACATGAGCGTAGTGGTTAAACTTGTCTTTGATTCAAACAAACACACCTAAACACAGAAGGCAGTTATATCACATAAACATTATAATATTGCGTATCCTAACTAGGGGTGACCCTTTTAAGCCAAGGGTTTAGGCCTGACGAACTTTGAAGAAAATATATGCACTTTTTAAAGCCAATCCATTATCCTCCAATATACACAAATGACATAAATGCCTACAAAAGTCGCACATAAAGTATACGACCTTTAGGGAAAGAAAAATAACATGAGAAAGGAAATGATGTCCCACAAAGGAGATAGATAATACTAATTCCTGAATACTTCTTCTATCGGCCTTTGCCCTCTCATCTTTGTCCACTCCTCGATATTGGAGACATTCGTCAATGACCAAGCGATTACCGTATAACTGTGCTATTGATGCCATGCAACTGTCCAAATCGATCAATTTCTTGCTTGGCTTGCTTCAATTCCTTCGTCAATCGGTGTACGATTGAGGCATCCTTATGCGAAAGTAAGCAAAGCAAGCCTTATCCCGACCCCCCAAAGGATAATGGATTGGATTAAACAAACATATATTTCTTCAACACATAAATATGATTCTTCTATAATTGAGTCGGGGTCAATAGACGTAGGGAAAGTTTTCTAATGGGCCCAATACCCCCTCGAGTATTGGGTTGTCCTAGGCTCATACCTAAAATAGGGTTTTGGTTTTGCTCTATCCTAAGTGTCTAGAGTGGGTTTGAACCAGGTTCCCAAGTGGACGACTTGGGTTTGAAAATACGAACAGCCATCAGACGACTCACGTGCTAATAAACCATTGTATTTCCAACACATTATTTGGAATTGAACAACAGGGGCCGAGATATCCACGAAACCCCAAAATAGTTTATAAATAAATGCAGGAATATGCTATGAATGCAATAATTAAATACCGCAAAATCAAAACATATAAACACGTAAACAGTTAATCAAAAGACGAAATCAAATATTTGGTTAGAACCTAGTTAAAAAGTCCCCAGCAGAGTCGCCATTTCTGTTTTGCGAAATTTTAGCTTTTAAAAAGTCGCCACTTAATTTTGAAAAGGATTTAAGAAACCTTTATAAAATACTTAGACGATTTGAAACAGAAAAATTGTTTAAGTTAGAGATTCTGAATAAGCGGTTCCTATTAATGTTTTAGGAAGGTGTTAGGCACCTAAAACGTCTGCTAACTTGCGGTTATCCAAACTGTTTGAAAACATCTTTTGATTAACTTGTAAAAAGATTAATTTATTGAAAAGTGATTGATTTTTTTAGAAAAAACTTGTGTGAAATAGATTTAGGCGACTTAGTAGGAATTTTAACTAAATCTAAACAAAACGACTGAGCAAATAAACACATAAAAGGGGAAAGGAAGGAAAAAGTAAAAGATTTAGGCCATTGGGCCCAAATCAATGAAACCTATTCTAGTATGATTAGGTCTTTGACCCATTTCACATGTCCTAATTTAGTTTTCGAGCCCTTGGCTCGAGTTCGTTCCACTTGTATTAAGTACAACTTTGGCTTCGAGGTCCAAATACATGAATAACTTAAACAAATGAATAAATAAATAAATACAATAAGAAATAAAATAATAAGGGAATGAGACTTTTAAGCCTCTTTGTCGCTTCAACGATGGGATTTTAACCCATTTTTCTTCTTGCATTGATACGCCATACGATCGACTTTAGTTTTGAGGATATAGGCCTCATTGGCCCGTTCGAAAATGCAACGGGAGGGGAAGTCCATTGTAGACTCCATAGCAAGTTCACATGCCATGTAAAGAAGAGAACGGATTAAAACATATTCTAAATATGTATAACTACCTCATTAATACTACAAAATTACGTTCATGTACTACAATAACAATAGTTGTAAAGAAAAAATTCAGAATATCGAGAGCAAAGAAATTAGTACACATAATATTGAAAATGGCCAAACAATTTTTTAGTGAGATACTATGAGCAAGTCCATCAAGGCAGGAAACAAATCAGTCTTTCTCAGAACAAGAAAACTAACTAAAAAGAAGAATAGCCTAAGAAAAGAAGATAGTAACAAACTAGGTAAGAATGCAACAATGCAACAAAAGAATCAAATAACTTGATAATCAAGGAGTCGCACTCTAAGAAGACTTTTGTCCATTCAGCCAAATTCCTCTTAAACAGGAAAAGAAAGAAAAGTTGCAACAAAAATGTCCGCCTCAAAGAAGCAAGTTGAATCTCTAAAGCAAATTTCAGGAACGTAGCAATAATTTCGATAATATAAACAAAGGAGGGAAACTACAAGTTGACACTTTTAAGAAAGTAATATCAAGACTAGATAATACTTCCTTGGTAAAGATTGAATAATAATCCATGTAAAATGACCCAAATAACTCTTGTTTTTCATATACTCGAGGACATCCCTATAGAAAAACAAAGGGGACTTGCAACTTAAATTAATGGGGAAGACAAACATACATAAATTACCACAAAGAAAAGCTCCTATGTATCCCATCACAATTAGTTCTAGTACAGTGAAACCACAAAACTATTAATTCATGAACCAATCCACAATAACAATTATGTACAAAATATGTTTAGACAACTTTTCAATAATGTAAGACAACCTAAGTAAGAAAAGCAAATAAGTAATACTAATACCCTTTCGGAAATTATTATGTCAAGAACAATCCTTCCAGAAAATAGAAAGAAAAAACAAAAAGAACAGGTCAACCATTAATGGGAGGTGATTATAGGAATTTTTAAAGTACAGAAGATTAACCAGAAGACTGGAGAAATTTAAATTGATAAAATAAATACAGTTAACAAAATGTACGATATATTTTCAAATTATAAGTTGATGATTTATTAGGTCCTTTCATGCATCCAAGTGCTGCATATATTCGTACTTTTTTTTTCTTTTCTTTTTTGACTATCACGACTTACTCACATATTCGAATCAAGCATGACAATCACATATATATGTAAAAAGGGACAAATTGTCGAATGAAACATGATGCGCATAGGAAACATGTTAAATAAACTTACAGAGCAATTCTCGTGAAACGACCAGCAAATTGAACATTATTAAAAAAATGAAACAGCTAATGAAGGTGATTTCTTCGAAACAACACTTCAACTAAGAATCCTATAGCCTTCTAAGTCTTCTACAGCAAGCAGAACCAGCACACCAGGCTACCGCAAAAGCCATTACGACTATAGAATGGCGAAAAAAGAAACGGAAATTAAAGGATGAAGCATCACCTGTTTTGGAGCAGCAAAACGAGACTCTAGGCTTCGATGGAATTTCTACCACCATCGAAAAAGCCTCTGCGACTTCGAGAAAGCTTCACGTGATTGACAAATTCTCACAAAAAAAATATTTTTTACTACAAAAATGAACTTTTTTGCTCGAAAAGTTTTCAAACTTCCAAGACCTCCCCCTTTTTAGCTCAATAAAGAGCTTTATATAGAGAGCAAAAATGGAGAGTGAATCTTCACTCCAACGATGTAGGACCAAGGCCAATAGGGGTAATTTGGGGTTTTTGAGGAAAAAAGGATAAGGTTTCTCCTCTAATCATACAATCAGTACCAATTTTTGAATTCTTTTAAGAATTTAAAATTGGTTTCAACCAATAGGAATGGGAAAAGTTAAAATTCCCTCAAAATCAATGAAATTGACACACCTTTGTACGAATTCGTACCAAATATCCCGATATTCGTGGAAATCGACCATTGGAGAAGCCACCTAAATAATTCTAGAAAAATCTCAGCTCTTCGATAGTGTGTAATCGTGGGTTCGGGTTAACGGATCACTCGGTTTCCAGGTTCGGGTTACTGGGTATCGGGTGACGGATGTTGTTTGAAGGAATTGTTGGTGTTGTCACGATTTGGGATCGTTGTTGTTGAGATCGTTGTTAATGATTCAAGTTGTTTGGACATTATTTTGTTGCTTTTGTATGCCAAAAGGGGAAAGGGAAATTAGAGGTGGATTTGGGGTCGGATCGACTCTTGGGCCGAAATGCTGGGCTTGTTAAAAGGAGTTGTTGGGTTGGGTAGTTAATTGATTAAATGGGAACTTGGGATTAATAATAGTAGATTAGGTTTTGGGGTTATTTAGAAAATAACCCCAATTAGACTAAGGGTTCAAAAATTAATTTCAATCAGGAATTAACCTATTCTATTTAAATTATGATCAAATTAAAAGTTAATTGGCCAATTACATTGTAATTGTGGTCAATTTAATTTCAATTATGATCAAATTTAAAAGCATGACCAAATTAAATTGAAATTCGATACAAATTAATTCTTAGCTTAATCTCGAGCTTCTTGATTTAATAAAATCAAACACATATTTATCTAAATAAATTATTTTTGAGAATAAATATATTTAAATCTAGATTTCAACTATTTGAATTTATTTTCAAAATGATCCTTAATTAAAACACGATATTCCACAAAATAAATATTTAACTAAGCAAAATTATATAATCTCGTATAATTGAATACGACAATATATAATCGCTACTTAAAATGATAAATTCACCCAAATAAGTATTTTGAAAAGATTTTATTCAGATAAAATAAATATTATAATTTTATTGAAAATCAAAGAAACTCGAGATTGAATTTGGTTGTGGAGGGAAAAAATTAGGTGTCAACACTTACCTCTAAAGCAATAGTTGTAGAACATCTCATAAATGAAAACATAATGTGGTAGAGTCAACTTTTGCCCGTGGGGCATAATTTGTAGTTTGAAAGTCCTTGAGCTAATTAAGTCTTGCCTCTAAGGCAATAATTGTAGAACATCTTATAAATAAAAACATAACGTGGTAAAGTCAACTCTTGCCCGTGGGGCATAATTTGTAGTTTGAAAGTCATTGAGCCAAGTCTTGCCTTTAAGGCAATATTGTAGAATATCTCATAAATAAAAATATAACGTGGTAGAGTTAACTCTTGCCCGTGGGGCATAATTTGTAGTTTTAAAGTCCTTGATCCAGGTCTTGCCTCTAAGGTAATAGTTGTAGAATATCTTATAAATGAAAATATAACGTGATAGAGTTAACTCTTGCCCGTGGGGCATAATTTGTAGTTTGAGAGTCCTTTAGTCAAGTCTTGCCTCTAAGGCAATAGTTGTAGAACATCTCATAAATCAAAACATAATGTGGTAGAGTCAATTCTTGCCTGTGGGGCATAATTTGTTGTTTAAAAGTCCTCGAGCTAAGTCTTGTCTCTAAGGCAATAGTTGTAGAACATCTCATAAATGAAAATATAACGTGGTAGAGTCAACTCTTATTCGTGGGGTATAATTTATTGTCTGAAAGTCTTTGAGCTAAGTTTTGCCTCTAAGGCAATAGTTGTAGAACATCTCATAAATGAAAACATAATGTGGTAGAGTCAACTCTTGCCCATGGGGCATAATTTGTAGTTTGAAAGTCTCTAAGCTATGTTTTGCCTCTAAGACAATAGTTGTAGAACATCTTATAAGTGAAAACATAACGTGGTAGAGTCAACTCTTGCCTGTGGGGCATAATTTGTTATTTGAAAGTCCTTAAGCTAAGTCTTACCTCTAAGGCAATAGTTGTAGAACATCTCATAAATCAAAATACAATGTGGTACTGTTAACTCTTTTCCATGAAACATAACTTGTTATTTGAAAGTCATAAGTCTTGCTTCTACAATGTAGTAGTGTCAACTCTTGCCCATGAAACGTAGCTTATTGTTCGAAAGTCGTAAATCTTACCTTTATAATGTGATAGTGTCAACTCTTACTCAGGAGATGTAACTTGAATGGAAGAAATTGAAGAAAAGAACAAAAATAAAAAAAATTGCGAAAAAGAAGAAAATGAAGAAAAATATTAAAAAAAAAAACATCAAAGAAAATGTAGAAGTTGAGAGAGAATGGAAAAAAAAATAAAGGTTGATAAAAAAAAGAAAGATTAAATAAAAATAAAGGTCGAGAAAAATTAAAAAGAAAAAAAGAAAAAATAAAAATCAAAGAAAAATAAAAAAAAAGTTTTTTTTTAATAAAAGTAGATGTTGAAAGGTGTAAAGAAAAAAGTAAGGGTTGATAAAAACTAAAAAAAATAAAAAAAAAAGTGGAAAGAAAAAATAAAAAATAAAAAAAATATAAAAGAAAAAAAAAAGATGAGAGGAAAAAAGTAAGGGTTGAGAAAATTAAAAATAAAAAGAGAAAATAAAAAAATAAAAATCAAAGTAAAATTAAAAAGAGAAAAAAATAAAAGTTGAAAGATATAAATATGGAGTTGTTATCCATTATGAGGGTATTTATGTAATTTACTCCATTGATCAGGGGTAATTTTGTCCAAAAAAATACTAGTTAATAGCTAAGGCTATTTTAAAGAAGCTTTTTTATTTGGGGCTAAAATTTGGATCTATTTTTTAGATTCACCCTGAATTGCAAGGGGTAAATTTCAAGAATAGACCCAAATTGCAATGCCTTTCAAATTTTAGCCTCAAGTAAAAATATTTTCTTAAAATAGCCTTTACCTATTAATTAATATTTTTTTGAACTAAATTACTCATGGCAAATGAAGTAAATTACATAAATGATCCTCATATTTATATCTTTCAACTTTCATTTCTTTTCTCTTTTTAATTTT
The DNA here is from genome assembly GCF_002878395.1 of Capsicum annuum. Taxonomy (NCBI): domain Eukaryota; kingdom Viridiplantae; phylum Streptophyta; class Magnoliopsida; order Solanales; family Solanaceae; genus Capsicum; species Capsicum annuum. The sequence continues at coordinate 146,885,201 of NC_061112.1, read as the reverse complement.
ACTTTGATTTTTATTTTTTATTTTTTATTTTAAATTTTAGTTTTTTTCAACCCTTACTTTTTTCCTTTTTTTCCTATCAACTTCCTTTTTTTTCTTTTTTTTTTCTTTCTTTCTTTTTTTTTTCGTTCTTATTAGTTTTTCTCAACCCTTACTTTTTTTTCTTTACACCTCTCAATGTCTACTTTATAAAATAATTTTTTTATTTTTCTTTGATTTTTATTTTTTCTTTTAAATTTTTTCTCGACCTTTGTTTTTATTTTTTTATTTTATTATTTTTATCAGCCTTTATTTTTTTTTAATTCTCTCTCAACTTCTACATTTTCTTTAATTTTATTTTTAATATTTTTTTCATTTTTCTTCCTTTTCAACAATTTTTTTGATTTTTATTTCTTCGATTTCTTCCATTTAAGTTAAATCTCATGAGTAAGAATTAACACTACCACATTATAAAGGCAAGCCTTGCGACTTTCAAATAACAAACTACATTTCATGAACAAGAATTGACACTACCAGATTGTAGAGGCAAGATTTATGACTTTCAAACAACAAGTTATGTTTTATGGGCAAGAATTAACACTACCACGTTGTATTTTGATTTATGAGAAGTTCTCCAAGACTTTCAAACAACAAGTTATGTTTCATGGACAAAAGTTGACACTACCACGTTATGTTTTCACTTATGAGATGTTCTGCAACTCTTGCCTTAGAGGCAAAACTTAACTCAAAGACTTTCAAACTACAAATTATGCCCCACGGATAAGAGTTGACACAAACACATTATGTCTTCATTTATGAGATGTTCTGCAACTATTGTCTTAGCGGCAAGACTTAGCTCAAGGACTTTCAAATAATAAATTATGCCCACGGGCAAGAGTTGATACTACCACATTATGTCTATATTTATGAGATATTCTACAACTCTTGCCTTAGAGACACGACTTATCTCAAGAATTTTAAAAAACCTCGTAACAACAATTCATGCCCTTAAATTTACTTTGATGTCAAAAAAAAGAAATCCCTTTGTGGATTATCCAAGTTTTTATTTACTAGCAAAATATAATAGAAGTTGAGAAAAAAGAAAAAAGCGATCAAACAAAATAGAGAAATAAAAAAAGATTGAGAAAAAAAAGGAAAGAAAAAATAAAGATTAAGAAAAAAATGAAGATTTAAAAAAATTGAGAAAAATAAAAATGAGAGGAAAAATAAAAATAAAGTTTGTGAAAAATGAGGGAAAAAAAGAACTGAAAAAAGAAAAAAATGATCAAACAAAATAGAGAAATAAAAAAACGAGATTGAGAAAAAAAAGGCAAGAAAAAAATAAAGATTAAGAAGAAAAATAAAGAATTAAAAAAATTGAGAAAAAGAAAAATGAGCGAAAAAATAAAAATACAGTTCGAGAAAAATGAGCGAAAAAAGAGAACTAATAAAAATAATACAAAAAAAAAATAAAGGTTAAATAAAAATGAATTAAAAAAGAAAAAAAAAAAAAAAAAAAAAGTGAAAATAAGAAAAAATAGAATAATAAAATTAAAGAAAAAATATAAAGTGAAAATAATAAAAAATAAAATTTGAGAGACAAATAAGTATGGAAAGTTTAAAAATATATTTGAGGTTTAGAGGGGTAAAATGGTACTTATACTATACTTTAAAAGTAAGGAAAGTTATTCTTTAAAGACATTTCTTATTGGAGTCAAATATCTAAAGTCACCCATATTTGAGTATTTGGCATGCAATTTCCTGGATTGCAAAACAACTTCATTACCTTTCTTATTTGCCTGGACTTTAGCCCAATGCTTCACTTTATTACTTGGAAAGCTTCCTTCAGGACCCTTAATTCCCATTACCCATAATTGGAAGCGTTCACTTGCTCTTTGGAATTAGGGAGGGGGGGGGGGGTCTTGAATCTTAATGTTCCATGCACCTAAAGTCATGAATTTAGTATGTTCCACGCGTAACTATAGGTATCCTTTCCTTTTAAGCAAGGGTATTGTTGTCTTTTTCACTTATAGAAGGGTCGACTTGATAATACGAGACAAGTATAAGGCCTATTCCACCGGTCCAAAAAGCATATGCAAAACAAACAGACATTGGAATGGTAGAGAAGTTGTTCCAGTAGTTGTGTTAGATTGGTGAAACCAACATGTCGGCATGACATTTTATCATATATTTGAAAGTAGATTTTAAAAATTTATCGTTTCGTCATAAAAATTGACCAGATTTTGATTTTTAAGCTCTTATAAATTGTCCTAGACTTCTTTTTCATTTTTTGGGGACCGTCACTCATAATTTTTTTTTTTTAAAACACAATTTCATAAATAAAAAATCACTACTTCAAAAACTTGTACTTTTAATTTCAGATTTGACTTCAAGATCCATAATTAAAGAAGAACTAAAATTTAGGCTTAAGTCATCGACAGACACTTAGGGGTCGTTTGGTTTGAAAATAAGTTATACCGGGATTAGTTATGCTGGGATAAGTTATGATGGGATAAGTTATGCTGGGATTATTTTTTATTGAGTGTTTGGTTTGTTGTATTCAAAGTAATATGCATGGTATAATTTCTAGGAATAAATTGATTGATTACCAAAATACCCTCCATCTTATTTAACTTTATATATATATGTGTGTGTGTGTGTGTGTGTGTGTGTATGTATATATATATATATATATATTTCTTTTTTAAGCTTTAAATATTCATTCTTAAATTTTTTATTATTTTTTAGAGAAATTAAAGTATATAAATAAACATAATTTATATATTTTACAACCATTTTGAAAGTTAAACTGTTCAAAATTTATTTACTTATGAATATATTATACGTTAATTAAACATAATTTATGTTTGTGTGAGAATATATTACGTTATATATTATGTTATTATATCTAAATTAACATAATATATTATAATTAAATATATTAACATAATACATATATAATTAAACATAATTAACACATATATATTCATAATATATTTATAATATTATACGTTATATATTACATTATATATTACGTAATTACGTTATATATTACCTAATATATTATATTCATAATAAATGAATATATTATACGTTAATTAAACATTATTTATGAATATATAATTTATATATATTTATGAATATATTATACGTTATTCATAATATATATTTATGTACATAATATATATTATACGTTTAAACATAATTATTATATAGTTTACCAGTTTACATTAATTATCATTATATATATATATATATATAATTTATTTATGAATATATTATACGTTAATTAAACATAATTTATTATTTATGAATATATATATATAATATATATATGTGTGTGTGTGTGTGTGAGTGAGAGAGCGAGAGAGAAATGAAAATAATAGAGTTTGAGGGTATTTTTGTCCTTTCATACATTTATCCCAAGGATAAATTATGGTGGGATTGTTATCCCACCAATTGAGTGGATAACTTATCCTAGGACTATTAAATAATCCAGGGATAAGTTATCCCGAATATTGCCAACCAAACATGCAATAGAAAATTTTATTTCGGAATTATTATTTTATCCCGTGATTATTTTCTTCAACACCTCAAACCAAACGATCCCTTAAAGTTGTCCCGAAAATTCACTTGAACCCCTCAACTTAAGTTTGTACCTATCAGGTCTCTAACCCACCCGAATTTTGATCCAATCAGACGTTTTTTGCACAATTAGCAAAAATTCTAGAGTGTGTGTAACACACTCGCCTGATGTGGCAAAAATGACCAATACAAAAAAAACATGTGGAAAATGATTTTTTTTTTTAAAACTATAAGTTAAAAATCCAATTAAATAATGACACTTATCGTGTGGGTCCAAAAATTATTTTATACTCCTCAACAATAGAAAAAGAAAATTATTTTAAAATTAAAAAATAAAAACAGTAACCCTCCCCACTCCTACCCCACCCCCAGAAGACTATATTGTCTTCTTCATCCTCACCCCAAGTAAAAAACTGATTTCCCCTCCCCCGCTCTTCCATTCTCTTCTCCATTTTCAATAGCAAAACTATTAAATATTCAATATCTAAATTCTGAATATCTCGGATGCATTCGACTACCTTCACTTGACGAATTCACCTTCATTCCAGGAGGAGAAAAAAAATTTTTTTTAGTTAATCAGTCAACTTTGTTTGTCCAATTATTTATTATTGCAGACAAGTTTTACCTGAAGATCAACTTACAATACCTCTTTTTCTTTAATCAACATTTGTACTAGAACTACATACATAAACACACAGATTAATACTTGAAATTTCGAAGTTAATTTTTAGGCTAGTCTCGCCGCAAAATGCATTCCTCAGAAACTTCAAAAATTTTGAATGAAAAAAAAAAACGGCTAAAGAGGTGGGGAAGTTGCAATGGCTACGGGGAGGGTGGGGGGTTGAAGAAAATGAGGACGGAGATGTGAAGATGACGATGACTGGGGAGGGGAGAAAATTGTGAAGAAGACGATGAATGGGGGGTGGGGTGAAGAAGACGACCGGGGGTGGGGGGTTGTGAAGAAGACGATGAAGGGGGGGGGGGCTTTTTTTCTTCTTAAGATTAAGAAGTTATAATAATTAAAAATTATATTAATAAAATAATTTAAATATAAGTTTTTTTATTAAAAAGTAAAATATTATTTATTCTACTATTTAAGCGCCCAAGGAGAGTGTGTTGTGTAACACACTCTCCTTGTCAAATCAGCATTTTGTGCCTGATATGTATCAATTTTAGCACTTGAGGTGTCTGATAGGCACAAGCCTTAGTTGAGGGATTCAAGTGAATTTTCGGGATAACTTTAAGTGTTATCGATGACTTAAGCCTAAAATTTATGTACTACAACCAAAATTTAAGACATGAGCAAGTTATGGTCCACGGTGGATTTATGTACTACAACCAGAATTTAAGAGGCATAATACATAAATAATTAAATATGACCCTAAACTTGACACCAAATTATAACATTGACCTTAAACTTTGATAGTGCACAAATAAGACCTTTAACTATTAAAAACCTGAACAAATATGACCTCCGATTTTGCAACCTCCATGCATGTAACTCACTTGCGCCTACGTGGATATGTAATCCAATCATACGGTGCCACGTCATTAAAAGGAATGACATGGAGGAACTTTTGTCTTTCAATTAAAACAACGTTGTTTTGCTTCTATAAGTTAAAACGACGTCGTTTTACTTATTATTATTATTATTATTATTATTATTATTATTATTATTATTATT
>NC_061112.1:146873033-146876956 GCF_002878395.1 Capsicum annuum | reverse complement strand
AATGTTCACTTGCCTCTAAAATTCATAACACCAAAGTTGGACATGTACGAGGGTCATGGTGATCCTTTGACTCATATGAAAAAGTTTTGTAATCAATGAAGAGGAGTAGGGGAAAAGAGAAATTGTTGATGACTTACTTTGGAGAGAATTTGTGGTGATAAATTCAAAATGATCGAGTTCAAACAGAAAAAAAAAAGATGATGTAGCAATGATTGTTGAGACTCCATTAAGGACGACGTGCAATTCAGTGGCTAAAATATTAAGTTTGAAAATTTAGAAGTCAATCTCACTCCTCATGATGAGGGATTTTTGGTAGTCTATTTTATTTTTCTTTTTTGCTATCCGAATTATTTTATGGTTGTAGTTCGGGATTTATCTTGTCTTATTTCTTATCGTCTTTGTTCAAACCCTTTTGTCTTTCTGTCAACAAAATTGCGTCCTTTTATTTCTATTTTTATTTTTTTAATAAATATTTGTTTATTTGTCTTTATTTTTCTTCATATAATTCCTTTATGGTGATTCTAATGATACGATATGCATGATGAATTTTCACCATATCTTAAAACCTAATCTAATCCTGAAACACTTGACCAGGAAGATAGAGTTGAAAGGAAAGATCATATAAGGAAATAAGTAAAGTGTTGAGATGTTTGTTAATTGAGTTAATGCCTCACTTGAATGGATTGAAATAATCACTTTGTGAATCAAAAATGACTTGGTCATCAATGAGAAGGTCAATCTCAAACACTTTAAATGAGAGCGCTCAGAAGATATATAGTCTCCATTGTCAAGAGAAGCAAAAGAAAGTTGAACTTAAAAACGCATGAGTCCTTTAATGGGAGGAATGTGAATATAATTGGACCTTTCTGTTTGACAAGTGCATGAGAAGTAGTGACATACGTATTCAGTCAAGGTCAATATTGAAAAAATATACATGATCTTTATGTTCACTCACAGATTGCATGTTAAGTGCTGGCATGACGAAGGCATTTCATTCTGCTATCCAAATGTTGTGTCATCCTTTGTTACCCCTTTTGAGCTTTAGTTTTATTTTATTTCATATCCCTCTTTTGGAATCAAAATAGAGTTTAGAAAAAATAAAAAAGAAGGTGTCAAGAAAAATGGAGTCAGAAAAATGTCAAGAAAAAATGAAGTCCAAAAAAAAAAGTGTCAAAAAGAAAATGAAGTCAGAAAAAAAAATGTCAAAAAAAGAAATGGACTTGAAAAAAAAAATCCCAAAAAGAGAAGAATCAAAGAAAAGAAAAAATGCGAGCCCAGACTCATTTAAAAAAAAAACAAAAAAGAGAATGACTTGTCTGAACTATGTTTGACCTGATTCTTGCTATGACAAGATACGTAGGCAGCCCTACTCTAGGGTTCGGTCTAACCAAAAGAAAATTCAAGTTACCCAGAATGAAATAAAACTGGGGCAAAAGTTTATTTCCTTAAAAGAGTCGATTCCAAAAGTTGTATATTTTACCCAATGTTGTGTAAATTTTGAGCCCCATGCTGACGTGTCTTTCTATCCCATTCCAAAAGCCAAGTTACAACCAAAGAAAGACCTTCAGATCAATCTTTGAGAATGTCAAGGCTAAACATGTTATGGGTGCATGATATTTCATATTTTGAGTGTTCTTTTCTGAAAAAAAAATGAAAATGAGAGAGTTTTATTGATGAAAACCCTTTTGGGCATCATAAGGGGACCGTGAGTTGTGAGATTAATAAAAATGAGAATCTTATTGGTAAAAGTCTTCATGGGCACCATAAGACGACAATGAGTTGAAAAAGAAAAGAAAATGAGAGCGGCTTGTTGGCGAAAATCCATCGAGGTGCCACTAGCCTAAGGAGGATTATAATTCAAAGGGAACAAGTTCAAGAATGCTCTCTTTCAAATTCAATGAGTAGGCAAAAGTGATAGTGATTAGTTTAGATAGATCAGGTTATTTAATTTCAAATGCATGTCATAATCACTAGAATCAGCTGCCACACCCAGATAAAATTTTCTTTTTGACATTTTTTTTAAGAAGAGATGTCTATTGTCCTTTCCTATTCTTTTTGTTATTTTTATTTTTATTTCTATTTTTATTTTTTATTTTTGATTTTTGATTTTTGTGTCTTTGTGGTCAAAAGAAAATCACTATCGTCATCTTTCATGTACTTTTGAGTCAAAATTTTGTCAAGATAAGTGAGGAAAGACTTCAAAACTTGCTGCCAACTCCTTTAGTTGTTCAAAGCAAGACAAAAGACCAACACACAAATATAACATGTTTCAAAAAGAAAGTACTCGAGAATACTTGTCATCCGATAATTTTTGGACTCATAAAAGTATAAAAGGTGTATTTGAAGCTGAATCCCGAGGCATCATTCAAGAGAAATATGATTTGAGTCAAAATATTTTAGTAGTTAGAATTTGGGGGTCATTACTACAACAAGTCAACAATACCTATCAATGATTTGCAATGGACCTGGACATGACAAGTGCAAGAGATCGTCTCAATAGCCAAATGCCACAAATCAACCACCGTATTTTTAAATTAAAAAGTTTTCTTTATATGAAACAAAAACATGTGTTACCTTCATATCAAAGGGTTCAAAGTTTAACTATTAAAAGCTGCAATTTCTCACTTCTGTAAATGCAAGAGGCAGTACTATTACACAGATTTGGTAATCAATAATGGTAAAAACTCATCATTTTAACCCTTAGCAGACACAATTCCTAATCCGGATAATTCAAGATTCATTTGTTAGGTGATGCACTTCCTAACTTTAGCTATCACTCCTAGAAGACGCATTTTCTAGTCGACGCATTTCATTCTACTCTTAGGAGACGCACTTCCTAGTTAGGGTATGTCAGTATTCATTTGTTAGGTAATGCACTTCCCAACTTGAACATTCACTCCTAGAAGATGCACTTTCTAGTAGAGTCACTTTCTTTAATCCCTAGGAGACGCACTTCCTAGTCAAGGTATGTTAGTGTTCATTTGTTAGGTAACACACTTCCTAACTTGAACATTCACTCCTAGAAGACGCACTTTATAGTCGAGTCATTTCATTTAATCTTTAGGAGACGCACTTCCTAGTCAGGGTATGTCAATTTTCATGTGTTAAGTAACACACTTCCTAACTTGAACATTCGCTCTTAGAAGACACATTTTCTAGTAGAGTCATTTCATTTAACCCCTAGGAGACGCACTTTCTAGTCAGGGTATGTCAATTTTCATGTGTTAAGTGACACACTTCCCAACTTGAACTTTCACTCCTAGAAGATGCACTTTCTAATTGAGTCATTTTATTTAATCCTAGGAGACACACTTCCTTATCTGGGTAATTTAAGTTTCATGTGTTAAGAGATGCATTTCCTAATTTTGATCATCAATTTTACTCTGAAGAGACGCATTTCTTTAGCAGGACCTTGATTCACCCTCTTTCTGGACTTTTCAAAAAATTGTGATCTAATGACGCTCACTAAATTTTCTAGTACAAACTGGGGCAATTTTTTTTTTTTGGTGTTTATTGAAATTTATTTTATGCCCAGGACACTCCTGAAGAATGGGACAGGATCCTCCTAAAGAATGAAAATTTATTTTATGCCCAGGACCCTTTTGAAGAATGTGACATGACCCTCCTGAAGAAGGAAAATTTATTTTATGCCTAGGACTCTCCTGAAGAATGGGACAGGACCCTCCTGAAGAATGAGAATTTATTTTATGCCCAGGATCCTCCTGAAGAATGGAAATTTATTTTACGCCCAGGACCCTCCTGAACAATAGGACAGGACCCTCCTGAAGAATGAAAATTTATTTTATGCTCAGGACCCTCCTGAAGAATAAGACAGGACCCTCTTGAAGAATGTGAATTTATTTTATGCTCAGGAACCTCCTGAAGAATGGAAATTTATTTTATGCTCAGGACTCTCCTGAAGA
>NC_061112.1:146854878-146872933 GCF_002878395.1 Capsicum annuum | reverse complement strand
TTATTATTATTATTATTATTATTATTATTATTATTATTATTATTATTCTACTATTATTTCTACATATTACGTACTACTATTGCTTCTATCATTATACTACTATTACTACTACTACTACTACTACTACTACTACTACTACTACTACTAATAATAATAATAATAATAATAATAATAATTATTATTATTATTATTATTATTATTATTATTATTATTATTATTATTATTCTACTACTACTACTATTTCTACTTATTACGTACTACTATTGCTTCTATGAATATACTACAACTACTACGACTTATAATAATAATAATAATAATAATGATTATTATTATTTATTATTATTATTATTAATAATAATAATAATAGTAATAACAATATTTTAGTAAAATTTTCATCTTAATAATGTTTTATTAATAACGTTAATTTAATATACTATTACTATTTCCCTTAATAACGTTTTATTAATAACGTTAATTTAATATCCTTAATAACATTTTATTAATAACGTTCATTTAATAATGTTAGTTTAATAATGTTAATTTAATAACGTTTTATTAAAATCTATAATTTTTTTATTTATTATTAGTATAGTTTCATCTTTGAGTTGAAAATAATGAAAAAATAATAGTGAAAAGTCATTTAAATATATAAAAAGAAATCAGTAAGGGCATAATAGTTATTTTACCCTTTTTTACTGTTGGGACGCTCAAATTTTTAGCCCGACGCACCCAGTTTTGCGTGTACAATACGCGTTTTGCCAGATAGGAATCGGAGGTCATATTTGTTCAGATTTTGAATAGTTAAAGGTCCTATTTGTGAACTATCAAAATTTAAGGTCAATGTTATAATTTCATGTCAAGTTTAGGATCATATTTATGTATTATGCCAATTTAAGACATGAGCAAGTTATGGTCACGGAGGAGCACGTATCATATGTAGTTTTTCTGGCTATGTAAAATGCTTTTAATTTTAAAAAATTACAACTGGAAGATCATTATAAATGTATATTTTTTTTTGTTTTCATCCGGTATCCGTATTAAAGTTCTAACTAATTCAAATTTAGGGTCGAACCTTCGACCTCTGATTAAGGATGGAACAATCTCATTTACTGCATCATAACCCATGTTGATATTATAATTTATAATTGTCTAAAACAAGATTTATTTAGAGAACAATACAAAAAATATTAAAACACCACTTGTTGATGAACCAAGTTAGTACGAGTATCTTTTTTTCCAATTTTTAATCTATCAAAGTAAACAGAAGACAGATACTAATTGATTATTAAATGATTAATTGCTATGAGTTGGACATAAAAATGCATCAATTATTAAAGCCATAATACATATATATGACCCTAAATTTCACACCAAATTATAATTTTGACCTTAAACTTTAATTATGCACAAATAGGACCTTTAACTATTCAAAATCTGAACAAATATGATCTTCGATTTTGCAATCTCCATGCGTGAGTTTCACTTGCGCCTACGTGGATATGTAATCTAATCATACAATGTCATGTCATTAAAAGGGCTGATTGGGAGGACTTTTGATTTGGAACTTAAAACGACGCCGGTTTGCTTCTATAAGTTAAAACGCCATCGTTTTGCTTATTATTATTATTATTATTATTACTACTACTACTACTACTACGTACGTACTATTGCTTCTATCAATATACCACTACTACTAGTACTATTATGATTATTATTATTATTATTATTAACAATATTTTAATAAAATTTCCATCTTTATAACGTTTTAATAACGTTAATTTAATATATTACTACTACTGTCCTTAATAACGTTAATTTAATATACTACTGCTGTTGCTCTTAACAACCTTTTATTAATAAAGTTTTAATAACGTTAATTTAATAAACTACTATTACTGCCCTTAATAACGTTTTATTAAAACTATAATTTTTTTTAATTATTATAAGTATAGTTTCATCTTTAAGCCGAAAATAATGAAAAAAATAATAGTGAAAAGTCATTTAAATATATAAAAAGGATTATAGGTCAGTTTTGCTTGTTGCGCCCAATTTTGCGTATACAACACGCATTTTGTCACATAGAATGAGAGATCATATTTATATACTATCAAAGTTTAAAATTAAAATTATAATTTAATGTAAATTTAGGATTATATCCACGTATTATGCCATTATTAAGTGACATAACTTTCCCAGAGTGAATGGCTGATTTTCTGCATAAAATAAATGACCATTGTGCATAAATGACCACTAGCTTGTTCAGCAAAGATAACAATGGATTATCTAACCATTATAGGTGGATTGCTGCTTGCCTGGACTTTGGTTCAGTGCATTCGTTGGCAAGCAACAAGCAAAGGATGTAACAAGAAACTTCCACCAGGACCAAATCCCCTGCCCTTGATTGGAAATCTTCATAACATTCTTGGTGGTCAACCTCACCAGTGTCTTGCGAAGCTTGCTGAAAAGTATGGCCCGATAATCAGTATCAGGTTGGGCCAAGTAACAACAGTCATTATATCTTCATCAGCCGTTGCTAAAGAAGTTCTTCAAAAGCAAGATTTGGCCTTTTCCAGTAGAACAATCCCAGATGCAATCTATGCCCAAAATGTCTACAAATTCTCTGTGGTATGGCTACCAGTCGCTAATCGATGGAGAAGCCTGAGGAAAATCTTGAATTCGTATATCTTTTCCGGCAGCAGGCTTGATGCTAATCAACATCTCAGGTAGCGTCGCAAATGGTTTGGTCAAGCCAAATTTATTGAAAAAAAATAAATAATTCAATATCTCAAATCCGATTTTATATGTTTGAGTTGCATTTTGACCCATACATGCAGTTATACTATTATGACCAATTAATTTGATGAGTTAGGTACTGATAGAGTTATAAAAAAAGAAGAAGTTGATTTTGTCATATCTGTTCTTAGGTCTGGAAAGATCCAAGATCTTATTGCTTATTGCCATCGGTGTAGCCAAACCGGTGAGGCAGTGAATATAGGCCAAGCTGCTTTCGAGACCTCTATGAATTTACTCTCGAATACCATTTTTTCCAAGGATGTCGTGGACCCTTATGCAAATTCAGGTAAAGAATTCAAGGATGTGGTGTGGAACATCATGGAAGAAGCCGGTAAGCCCAATTTGGCTGATTATTTCCCCCTGTTGAAAACAATTGATCCTCAGGGAATAAGGCGACGAATAGGCAAGCACTTTGGTAAGTTGCTTCAGCAGATTGAGGGACTGATTGATGAACGATTGGACCACAGTAAGAGATCAGCAACTAGCAGTAGCACTGACGTTCTTGACGTCCTGTTACATACCAGCCAAGAAGACCCTAAGGCAATCGACAGAAATCACATAGAACGTTTATGTCTGGTACTTTCAACTTACTTTTATCTTCTCGTAGTTCCTGATTTTGTTGCCGTATGGTGCTTTGGTTGGTATCATTAGAATCATTTTAACTTCTTCCCTCAGGATCTCCAATCATTTTACTCTTTTTCGCTAAATTGCAGAGAGTTATTATTCTTCACATTTAGTGTAACAGATATTAGGGGACGGACTATTATCGTATTGCCCTGCACGTTGTTTTATTTATGTTGAAAAGAATACACATTACTTACTGCCTCTGAATTATAATAGGATCCATTAGTTCAGTACATACTTGCTACTTTGTAAGAGAGAGCTAGTTTACAAAAAAAAAAAAAAAAAAAAAAAAAAGCTACAATTGTTGGAAAAAAAATAGTATAAAAAAAAAAAAAAAAAAAAAAAAAAGAGCTACAATTGTTGGAAAACATATAGTATATTCTAACAACAATAAATAGCCCATCAATTTACCTGAGAGTGTCGCAATGATTTACTATCACATTTTAAGTGAACTTTCCCATGTATCAATTTTGGCATTCTTTGATTTAGTTATAACGCAGGACCTTTTCATTGCGGGAACTGATACAACATCAAATACATTAGAATGGGCAATGGTAGAGGTCATGAGAAAACCATACATAATGAGAAAAGCTAAAGCTGAACTTGCTGAAGTAATTGGCCAAGGCAAAGCAATAGAAGAAGCCGATGTTGCCCGTCTCCCTTATTTGCAGTGCATAGTGAAAGAAACCTTGCGGATGCACCCACCAGTACCATTTTTAATCCGCAAGGTAGATCAAGATGTTGAGGCGTGTGGCTATTTTGTCCCGAAAGACTCTCAAGTGTTGGTGCATGTATGGTCAATAGGCCGCGATCCAGCTATATGGGAGGATCCTCTTGCATTTAAACCTGAGAGATTTTGGGGTTCAAAAATAGACATTCGCGGCCAAGATTTTGAAATCATTCCATTTGGTGTTGGTCGAAGAATTTGCCCGGGCCTACCTTTGGCAACCAGGACACTTACTATGATGTTGGGTTCGTTGTTGAATTCATTCGATTGGAAACCTGAGGGCGATACTAAAGCAGAAGATTTGGATGTGGAAGAGAAGTTCGGTATTACGCTAGCGAGATCACGTCCTTTACGAGCTATCCCTATTCCTCTATAAACGCCGACTCCAAATTGAGCATGTAATAATGTGATTATTGACAAGTCGACATGACACATCTAACATAATAATTATAACCATGGTATCACAAGTCTAGATATCCAAACTTGTTGCTGATGACTATCATCAGCGAATAATTTCAAATTTATTGTTTTCTCAATATTTCGTGGGAGATAGGGGTACGGTAAAGCTCACCTGTCGAGCTTACCCACCGTCTGCTTGGACAATTCTCATCTAAACTATGTTAATTTTTTTCCTTATATTTTTCTTCCCTCTTGGACTCCTGCAATAGTCACTAAACATGCTTTAGTGACTATAGCAAGAGAGAATAAAGTCCTATATATCGTGAGTTGTGTCCATAATATGCCCCACCCCATAAGTTTTGAATGTGCAAACAAAATAAATATTGGAAGCCATGGATTGCCAGACAACTGCGACCAATGTTGCTTTACTTTATTAGTAGGAAAGCTTCCTCCTGGACCCTTCCCATTACCCATTAGGGGTGGCATGATATATAGTATATACCAAACAAAATTTTTTGCTATGGTTTTGATATTATATATGGTATTTGGTATGATATACATTTTAATTTTTTTTTTTTGATGTTCGGTACGATATTTGATGTTTATAAATGACATATCGAAATACTGAAGAACATACCGAAGTATATAGTTACATAAAAACGTACATATATTATTAAAATGTATACAACTTAGTATTAGTATAAAATCAAATATTTAGACGTTGAAACTTTGACTACTCTATCTAGATTGAAATGTCTTTTTTTTTATATAATTATTTAACAAAAAATATTATTTGTACTTTTTTTTGACTATATACTTGTATATCTGTAATATATTAGTACGATACAATAGAAGCATATTTTTGAAAAGTTGAAATCATAATACTTTATTATACGAGTATATATTGTAGAAGTTAAATAAACTATGACTACCAATTACCATACTGCTAACGACCAAACTTTCGAACCATACCGAATAGTATGATATGGTAATGGTGTAATATTATTAAGAAACAAATATCAAAAACGTGATATAGAAATATCAAATACCGTACCACTGAAGCATTCACTTGGTAGGCAATCAACCAAATACATCCTTGCCAAACTCGCCAATTTTCATGGCCCAATTATGCGTCTAAAGTTGGGCCAAATTCACACTGTGGTCTTTTTCTTCTTCAAACATTGGCCCAGCAAGTGCTACAAAAGCAAGACTCAGCCTTCTCTAGCAGCCAGTAGGACAATTCCTCATCCAGTACGTCCAAATGAAAAATTCACACAGAGATCTCACACCATCTCCGTTGACAAGCTTGACGCGAGTCATCACTTTAGGTACCTTAAATTATGTGATCATCTCAAAGTTGAGATCGGCTATATTGACTCCAATTGATCATTTTACTACATTTAAACGCATCTCAGGCCAATTTTATATAACATACGAGCAAACGCACATTGATAATATTTAAATATAATGGGACTTTAACCTCAAACTTTGAGCTAAATGTGTCCTATGAAATGAGATTAAGGAATTTTATTATTTTAAATTCGTAATCCTTAATTCTTGCCAAAACGGAACTGAAGCCCTCTTGAATACGCCTATAGGCTATAATTTACGTTTTTATTTATGATATTCAAATTATTGAATGCCCAAATTAGTTTCTTTTCCAAAAAGGAAGAATTTAAGTTTGTAACGTGAATAGGCCAAAAATTATGTGATGACGTGAGAAGGAAAAGAGTAATAAACATGGTTGTCTAGGTAGTGGTAGGCAATGGCACTGTCTTACATAAAGTGAAAAAAAGCTGCATATGGAATCTCCTTTGCTATTCAAATTGCTGTTTCTAATATGAGGAGTCCTCTGGTTGGATCATTACTTATCATTCAAAGGGAATTAGAATCTTCACAGTTAACTCATCAATCTGTCTCGACACATGCAGTCCACAACAGTATTGTGTTAATAGTAGCACCACAAACTTTTTAATCAATCGAGAAGAGATATATATATTCTTCCCACTAATTCATTATTCTCCCGAAACATCTTTAGGAGTTGTTCCTTTTTTTTTTTTTCAAAAAAAAAAAACAGACTTTTTAGTCTTCATTTCGTCTTATTAGATGTCGATAGTGAAATAGATGGCAGAGGAGGGGATAATTTAGTTTCAATAAGTGTTTGTTTTACCAATTGGTAAAGTTGAATTCCAAACTTGAATTAAAGAAGGTAACGTTTCTTAAATTGTCAAATGCAAAACTTCTAATTTTTTTTTCAGATAAAGTAATGTGATTTTAAATATTTATTTTAAAGTTATATTAATTCAAATTTCAACAAAATCATGTCGAAACAAGTATCTTGTTAAAAATTCAAAATTCATATTGAAAATTTTAGTTCGTCTTTATGTAGGAAAATTAAAATCTCAAAAGAGTAGCCAATTCGTTGCGAAGGAAAAAGTAAAAACCAAAGCTAAATTCTATCAGTATGTGGTAGAAGCTAGCTGTTGGATTTTAGTACATTGATCCTCATAGTTCGTAGATGAAACACACCACATCACACATAAACATAGAGACCCCCCCAAAAAAAAAAAAATCTAACCCACACCATGTCCAAGTATCCCAAAACTATATTCTAGTATACCACATTAATATAGAAACCCACCCTTGACCCTAATGAAGTACGTACTAAAAAAAAATAACAAAAACCAGTAGTAGTAGTAGTAATACTATTGCATGTGAACAATTAGAAGCCACTTAGAGATATGCACTATTTGCTGTGGGTAGATCCGTCCATGTCGAAAAGCTAGGGCTCCAGAAACCCAATTCTCCTCCGGCCACCGGCGCCGATTCCAAAATCATTGAGGACGATGATGATGATGATGGTCCATGAATATCGGGATAACACCTACTTGTTGAAGCTTTAAGCCTTTGATATAGTTCTTGAAACCCTGTACTATTTTGAACTTCACCAACTATAGTATCGTTATTTTTCCACAAACTGGAAAGACTGTTGGAAGGAAACTGATTATGTAAATTCACCTCAATTGATTTTTGCTCATCCTTGACAAGGTTTAGGTTATGATGATTTCCTCTAAGTAAGGAAAGAATAGGATTATGATTTTGATGGGGTGTGGAGAATAGGAAAGGGTTATTATTAGAAGGTATTATTTCCTGCTCGAACCCTCCAAAAATGCCTGATTTTCCAATAAACTCAAATGGAATTGAATTTTTCAATTTTGCGGCACTTGACTTAGCTGTAGTGATGGTCTTGTTTTTTCTACAGCCACCACCTATAGGAACGTTGCGTAACGCGCCACCTTTAGTCCAATAACGGCGACAAGTCTTGCAGAAATGACGAGGCTGAGTTAAATTGTAGTTGTTGTAGTAACAAAACTTTGTGTTTGGGGAATCACAACGTGGGCATCTAAGGCTTTCCACGTTCGAAGGGGAACTTGCATTTGCTGTTGCAGTTGCGCCAGCAGCTGCTGCAGGGGCAATACTGGAATTAGAAGTAGTACAAGAAAGAGGAGAGGAGGAAGGAGTAATATTAGATAACTTTGAAATATTATTATCTCCTCCTATAAGTGTAGTGTTTCCGGCGAAGAGCTCTTGAATCATCTTTGAATTTGCTTTTTGAAAGAATAGAGCAAAAGAGAAAAGCAAATAAGATTGATCTTTTTACTCTTTTGTCTAAGTGGGAAAGCTAAGAATATTGAAAGAGAGATTTATAGAGAAAGAGAGAATAAGTGCTATCTTTTTGATGGTGTGAAAGTATGGAGAATGTAATGATATATATATAGGAACTCTATAAACAAATTAAAGGAGGCACTATACTTGAAAACAACTTGTGTTTTTTTAGAACTTGGAATGTAGCGCTAGTGCGTTTTGAAGTAAAGCGAAAATGGACCTTTTGAAATTTGAATGATTGATCGTAGGAAAAAAGAAAAAACTAACAGAAAATTATTATTCTATAATTATTTTGGGTTGTTAACGATTATAAAAAATTTCATAGTCTCACTATGGCTTCTGCAGAGTAGTTTTGGACTATGCGTGTCCTTATTATTATTACATAAATTAACTATTTTTTCAGAAATAGTTTCTAGGATGTCTGTTCATATATACTAGGCCTATAACATACATTGGAGAAACTACAAAACAAATTTTGACCCTGTCAAAAACTTATCTTTGCTCCTTTAGTGAGAACATCAACTACCTTGTTGTATTTCCTCGAACGACGATGCTTTGCCTAGTATCTTCCTAGATTTTCTATTAACAACCTGTATTCATTAATAAAAATTATAGTGTAAGTTGCCATTATTCCGCATTGTAATTACCTCTTTTGAGTATGTGTTGATCTCAAATAGGTATGGAATTATTCTCCACCACAAGTTTGAAGCCTTGTAACAGAGCTAACAACTTTGTCCGGTTATTTTCAAATCCTATTTGTGAAATTTTATTGAGTATGATATTGTTATTTATGTGATCTTATTACCTTTTATGGATTTAATTATCAAATATATATGAAGTTTATTCATGACTCTATTAATTGCCTAGCTAGCTGGGAGCAATTAAGAAAAGTTGAAAGATCTTCAAGTGTAGCTATTAGCTGAGGTTAGCACTTCAGGTAATTATAATTGATTGCAGAATGTGAAATTAAGTGGGAAGAGCCAAAAATTAAAAATGATGATATCAATCAAGTTTTCCAAGAGAACATAACCTTATTTAGGGTTTTGTGCCCTTTTTGCAATTATTCAGAAACAATAATCATCATTACTTACTTAGTAGTTCAAAGCACTTATTGCCTTTGAAATACGTGTAAAGTAGATGCCCAATCAGCCAATACAATTCCTCAGTGTCCCCCGAAACGTTGGGCATTAATTCTGCCCTAATCCTCCATGTAGTCTTTGTTTTTCTTAGTTAATTAATTAATTTGTGTAGAAATGATTAATAATCCTTAAATGATTGTTATGACAAATGTTTACATGTGTTACTTGTTAGTGGCATCATGATATCGAATCATCTACATAATTATAACCCAGTTGATAAACGTATCGATGTATAATATATGTATTCGTACTACACTTTTCACACTTAATTATGATTAATCAATAATAAACCGATATAATTGAATTGAATAAGCATTCTGAACATTCAAATGTTTCTTTCGTTACATATGTCGAAGCAAAATGGTGATTCGTTGTAGATATGCTTATTTTTAGAGGTATATATTGCATTACTTTTTAACATTATTCAACTTTTATATCTCTAAAAAAGATAACAACAAAGCACTGATACAGGTTTGTTAATTTCACTGTAATTAAGTCAAACAACTTGCGAGAAATTAATGGTAAGACGAAACCTTTGATCATGAAAAATTGAGTTCACATCTAATTAATGTGAAAGCCACCACTTTGAAGATTCGAAGTACCTTAAAAGACATGCATGAAAAAAAAAGACGGCCAACGGTCTCGGCCATCTTCCAAGTCTATTTTTTTACTTAAAAGTGTCTCGGTTCAATTTAGGGGTGGATAGCGTGAATATAATTTATCTTTTTATAAAGTATATACACTATATGTTAATTCTCATTGCCCGTGAAAAATTCTGATTCCACCACTCTCTCTTCTTGATATTTTTCGACAGTTCTAAGTGTACACCGAGTTTTATGAGCCTTCCAAAAACTCAATAGATAGTCTTTTTTACATTAATTTTGTTTAAGATTTTGGCGTATTTCAGAAATATCCACAACTAGCAAAAATTAAGTGTTCGTCCTGTCAAATTTAAATCATGATTCTACAGATTACTACAATTATACAATTCAATGCTTTCCTGTTATAGCAAGAATGTGTTTGGCTAATGTTAAAGACAAGTCAGGAAATTAAATAATGATTGAGCGGCAGGTTAGTAAAGTTTTGGTTGATAAATTTAACGTTTCAGAAAGAAGGCTTTCATGCTTTTTAGGAACGTCACAGGGGCAAATATGCCGCATTGGTTTTGGAAAAAAGAGAACTGTAGAAACAGTTTGTTTCAGCTTGCCTTTACTACACTAGGAGTTGTCACTGTTCGATATATATTTATGGGGTTTGAGACTATGGAGGAGTCGGAACATAAATAGAGAGAAACCCAATCAGAGCGGATCGTATTTTCTTGATCATAGGTTTCAAATTCGAATCTTGGATATAGAAAAAATCTTGTTATGGATTTCTTCAAAACGAACCTTAAATTGTGTGAACCCATATTAATCGAGACCTCGATGCATGTATTGACATCATATGAAGATCAAAAAAGTAAAAACCAGACCCCTGCATAAGTATTACTCATTCTGTTTCAATTTGTCGTCTTACTTTTGACTTCTAAAAGAATATCGCTTCCCGAATTTGACAGTTCTTTAATTTCAACATCTTACATGTCATGTTTAAGATCAAGAAATTAAGGGGTCGTTTTGTACGAGGGATAAAGATAACTAATCTCCGGATTAATTTAGAAGATGGGCTTATCCCATGTTTGATTGGGATAAAATGCATGTGATAACTCATTCCGCGATTAGTTATTCCGGAATCAGAATTGTAGTATTTTTCTTATCCCTCCTTGAGGATGGGATAACCTGTTTCCAATCAAATCACCCCTAAATGTCATATTAGTACACTTAAATCGGAGATTATTACAATATTCCATTTGTTGGATAGTTGCACTAAAAAGGAGAAGAAAGAATATTTAGTAGTAATGGAAGGCAGAAGATGAGATGTGTACTTGACGTAGTGTTAACCTGACCGCGCGTGCCGTCCGGAAAGACAGTGAATTCAGTATGTTGGTTCGTCCATTATTGCAAGGACAGCAGTCACTACTTATTCGAAAGTGACGTCTTATGATCAATCCAGACACTAGATGACCAACATGAGTGGACTACTCTTTTTGATCATTTAATTTTCATTTTCATTCTTTTTTGGTTTAGTTAATGATTCAGTATTCAAATTTGACTTAGACCTGACTAATCAAGATTCATGTCCGTAGTAGACTCATAGTCATTATAAACCGTTTAATCTTTGGTTGAGAAAGGAGGATCTCAACTATCCAACTAGTACATTTTTTGGTGATTAGTCTTTCCAAACGAGTGTTCATCTAGTAATTAGGGACAAGCACAGGAATCTTATATATTAGTCCATTGGGAAATTTGGAACATGACAAGTCTCGTGTAATATAGACACTCCTTCATGAGATCATAGCCCTTTACTCAACACATATAGCAAAGCAACAAATTAATAATTCATTTCTAGCCAACTCATCTTAACCATTGCAATATGACCACTTTAATACCATAAGAATGGAAACGTCCTCAGCATATTATTAGTTTTAATTCCTAATAAATTTGGTCCAGCATTCAGGGCATGACTTTGCTCTGGTTTTCTCTCCATTTAAAGCACCGTCCATGTTCCATTTGGATAGTTGTTTTAGTGTAGGCACAATAGTACTTTTCTCCCAAAAACTCCTTTTGTTTTATTTTCACAAAAACCTTTTTAAGTACAGATTTATCAGTAAATTTTTCAAAAGAAGTTTTTATTCCAAAACAAGCTTTACATCATGCATGCTTTATTATTTTGATAGGAAAAGCCACGCAAGCAGCGTAGTGTTAGAGGAAAATGTGTCGTTCAAAGTCTATATGGAATCCTGCTTTTATATTTGGGTCCCAAGAAATGCTTCCCAATTATCCAACACTTCACTTTCTCCTGGGCCTCCCTCCCACTATCCCCATTATATTCTTTCAAATCCATCAACATGTACGATTAAGTTTACGAACAATTCAATAGGTCAATAATTCACTGGTCTGTTTCTCATTTTTGTGTCAAGGACCACAAAATATAATTGTCACCAATTCCATTTTTATGACCATCCTCAATGACGTTACATTGTCTATTTGTCTCTAAATTAAGTAGGCGGAATGACATTCTGTATTAATCGATAAACACTCGCAAACAAAAATTTTTTTGACCATATATTGACAAGCTCAACAAGGTCATTATTATGTGAGAGTACAGTTTTAAAAAAAAAATATCTTGTCAGATGCACATTTAGGAGTTGAAGCATCTTAGAGTTTGAGGGTTTGAATCATACTGGAGGGTAAGTGAAAATACTATTGATCCTCTCGAGGGTGGGGTGGAACAAACAAAACAAAAGGGAGTTGAACATTCTGGTTGGGGAATCTTTCTATAGCTTTAGTTGGTTGGCTACTTGAATTCCAACTTATTGGTGAAGGTTCGATTTCCATAATATAACTCCTTCCATTTTCCTTTCCCCAACCCCCAAGCATTTTTTTTTTTTAAAATGGCTTCGAGACTGTGTGTGAAATATTTTTTATTGTACTAATTTAGAGGATTTTTTAACGCATATAAGTTTGAAGTTATTGGATTTGGGCGAACGATCCCATAATTGAATTTTATCTCTAAGAAACTTATTCCCCTCTAATACTGTTGTAAATGCGATCGGTCGTTCAAAATTGTCAAGATTATGGGTGCATAATCCAAGCACATGGTAGCAACCAACAATTATTTTATCATTATGCATAAAGTTGTTCTATGTTGTATGCTACTACGTACACTTTTATTAAAGAATAATTAATGGAATGAGGATTACAAATGAACTCACTCAACGAATCATTCTATAATACTTAAAAACTATCAGCTGGTCCGTCAGTGACCCTACAGATCAATAGTGAGGCACATTTTGCATATTGGAGGGTACTAACTATATTACTATATTGGAGGGTCCCAAATTCCACTTAACCTATGATTGGAATCCCGATGCAAGGACAAGATCCTATCAGCAGGAATACAACAGATCACGTCTCTAGAGAATGTTGATAAGAATGTTGAAAATAATGACAAAGCTTGCCAAGCAGAATTTCCTGCCGACATACCCCTAGGAAGTCACAATGTTCCACTTACTACATCCAATTTGCTCTAATTTACCTACATTAGATTTGGTTATACTCCCTACTCTCTCTAATTATTTGTGTAGATTAGATTTGGTTATAGTAGTCCCTACTCTCTCTAATTATTTGTGTAGATTAGATTTGATTATACTCCCTACCGTCTCTAACTATTTGGGTAGATTAGATTTGGTTATACTCCCTACTGTTTTAAATTACTACTTGTGAATTCTAAAAATAATTTTCTAATTATTTATTATTTTAAAAGTTTAACATAAAATTAATTGAAGTCTATCGATACTTCAATTACAGGGACATGACACATAAATAAAATAAATATTCAATGAGGAGAGATATATTAAGACATACTGTAATAAATAAGAAATCATAGTCAAAATCTTCACTCGATCAATAGTTTCTTAACGGGTGTGTAAAAGAGAAACACGATAAATAATTTGAGTTAAAATAGAGTTCTAATTAATTTGTGTTAGAACATGTTTAGACAATAAATAAACCCAGTTGGCTGAGGCTTCACACAGGAATTTTCTCTTAATTCTAATCCACATACCTTGAAACATTAGGAGCAACTATATATTATCAAAAAGGAAATATCTGGAGTTGAGACCTCTCCAAATCAGGAGTGTCAAATATGGGTGTAGACACGTGATTTTTTTATCTTTCATCAATTTTAAATATTTATATATTATTTTGATTATTATTTTTTATTTTTAATAAATTTTAATAAAAATAAATAATTAATCAAAGTTAACTTCAAGATATTTTATTTTTATTCTAGTTTTAAAAATAATATAAAAAATAATAAATAATTTTCCTTTTAAATTTTTAATAAATAAATTAATAGTTTTAATACTATTTTATTATATTTATATTTTTTTATTTATAAATTGTTATTATATTTTGTTAAATATAAAATTAATTAATTTTTATTATTATTGTTATTGTTTCATTTATTTATTTCATTTATTATTATTACTATTATTTTCTATATAAAATAAAACCAAAAAGAAAAAATTAACAATAATTTTTTTTTTTTGAATTTTAAAACTCTTCCCTCTTATCTGCTAATGAGAAGAGAATTCGAGATCCTTTTGAAGTTTCTGGTGAAAGTTTTTTGCTGTGTTATTCAATTTAATTCCTTATAGGTTCTTTCTATAATCCTACATTATTTGTTGTATTAAATTTTATTAGGAATCAGAATATGAATTTATTTGTTATTATGTATTGTATATTAAATTATGGAATGTTTATATGAATGTTAAATTTGATATGCTAAGAAAAACAGTAAAAATGAACACTATTATTATTCCATATACCACTGTATGCATATATGTTCATCTGTAAATTTACATGTACATGGAGATTTACATTCATCTGCATGGCAAGTAACGACACATTCTTCAATTCTCTTTCATTGTATAATAGATCAAACATGTATATATAGGGATAAATTTATTTATGAAACCATCCTTGTCAGAATCGTTCCCTCTCCGAAATATAACGTCTATTTTTTAGAAAATAAGATCAGAAACTAAAAAAAATCATCAAAAACTAATCCATTTTCGAGTCGACTTCGGGGAGTTCTCCCCGGAGTCATTAACATCACTCCTTTGCGCCTCCCATCACCGGAATTCCAAGACCAGCACCACTTCCCCTTTTCCTTTTTCCGGCGTCACTCCCTTCCCTCTCCCCTTTTTCGTCGCGAACAGCCCATGAACGAGCTGGATCTGGCCGAAGTTCAACGCCACAGCGGCGATAGCAACTCTATCCGGCTTACGCGTCTTCTCTGGAGAACCACTGCGCGGCCCCGCTGCCACGCCATTCCCCTCCCCTTTTCCATTCAGATTCACCGAAAAATACCCCTCGCCGCCGGTGTCACAATCAGATCCGCCTTCCTTTTTCTCTTTTCCGTTATTACTTTATTTGCTGATTCCATTTTATCATATACATATAATATAATGTATCTTTTATATTTCCAGATCTATCATTATTTTTAATACATTTTATAAAAATAATTAATTTTATTATATTTATATAAAAATATATATATAGATATTTTGCTTTGAAAATGTTTAAAATGATAAATTTAGATGATATTATAATTTTTTTTAAATATAAATTATTGATATATTATTTTATTATTATTATTATTATTATATTATTATTATTATTATTGTTAATTGTCATTAATAAATTTTATTAATTATTTACTATACTAATTAATCGCCTTAAATAAATTTCACTTAAAGATTTTTATTAAGATTAATTATTTTAAATAAATAAAATTGTTATGATTTTACAAATGACAAATAAAAGTTTTAACGTTAGATAAATTTTAGGTATTTTTAAAATATTCGTCTCAATTAAGAATGCGGTGTACGTATCTTTCTGAGATGTTTTAAAATTCAAGGATGCAATAATGCACCTCGACAAATATTTTTCAAAAAATAATTTTTCATTGAATTAATACGAGAGTTTTAAATAATTCTAGATATTAAAATGAGTGAATTTAGGTCTTAACATAATTTATCAAAAATAGTTTAAGTCAAGATAAATCAATAAAAGCGACCGTGCTAGAACCATGGGACTCGAGGGGTGCCTCACACCTTTCCCTCAGTCAACAGAATTTCTTACCCGGTCTTCTGTTTTCACAGACCAACAAAGAGTCATTTTCTTTTGATTAGGGATTCAATAAGGTGATTTGAAACACCAGAATTCAATTCCAAGTGGAGACTCTATAATTAAAATAGTCCCTATTCAAAATCGTCACTTTAATTGAAAAAACCCTTCGATTCGGCCCTCAAGCAAAAAAGGGGTGTGACATCTATGGCGACTCTGCTGGGGAATAATAAGAATTCGAGCCTTTTATAGTGACTTATACTTGTTTTAATCATTGTTGATATTGTGTTTGTTGGCCTTATGTGCTACTTGTCGCTTATTTACCGCTTTGATATTGATTGAACTGTATTATATATTGTTTTTTCTTGCGCACCCTCTCTGAGTCTCTGAAATAGGATAGAAGGAATGCAGCGCATGCATCCTACTTTCTTTTTGAGATAGCCGGAGTGTCAAGTCACCTGGTGAAGGATTATAGTCACACATGTTAGGCGGGGTTCGGATCGATAATGAAGGCAGTGTTGCCTTGCTACCGACCAAGTTGTCCCTCCCCGGCTCGAGTGTCCGCTTGGGTAAGCCAGTCTAGACACCTATCCCTATTAGACTTAAACTTAGAAGAACTAAAAACTCAGAATCTGTTTATCCCTATTAGGTGCTGCTTTATTTGCATCATATACATTTGACTTAGCGGGACTCGGCACGGGGGCCGGGTCTGTCTAGGATAGGTGACCTACTTAAGAAAGACCAACATGTGCATCCTGCGTGCTCTTTGACATTTATTTGGAAGGATATTTATTTGTTGACCGGCTTTAGGCAACTTTAAAATACAAGAGATTAAATTATCCTCACATTTAGTGAATCATTTTAAAAAAAAGAAAAAATTTATTTTTAAAAGAAAAGAAAAATTTTAGTAACATAGTTTTACGGTCTTTATGAACTACGAGGGTCTGATTCTCAGTCTTTAGTGGGATACGTAGAAAGTCCTTCCCAGGATACGACCCTATCTTTTGAAAAATTTATTCATAGATTTATTGGGGAATATTTTAAAAATATGATTACTTTCATAATTATTTTTCTAATTCTCAGGTCCAATTTTTATATATATCTCACTAGCCCTGAATCTTTAGGGATCATGAGGCTAAGGTTTTACAAAAATAATAATAATAATATATATATATATATATATATTTCAATAGCTTGGAATCTTTAAGAGTCATGAGGCTAAGTTCTTACAAAATAAATAAAAATATATTAATCTTAAAAGCCCTGAACCTTTAAGAGTCTTGAGGCTGAATTTTGTACGACATATATTTTAAGAACTACGCACACCTGATTCTCATTTTTATTGAGATACGTAGGCAGTACTTCATGGATTCGGTGATTTTAAAAAAATATATATTTGTATTTCCTTCTAAACAAATAAAGAAGAGAGTTTTTGATCTATATATAAAATAAATTAATTTATTTTCAAAAATAAAATGTGTTTTATCATTATTAATGAGTTCAAAAACAAAAAATATTTCTCATTTCTCAAATTAAAAGAAAAATTTGTTTCTTCATATCTCCAGCTTCAAGAACTACGCACACCTGATTCTCATCTTAATGAGATACGTAGGCAGTCCCTTCATGGATTCGGTGGTCTTAAAAATAAAAATTTTGAACTCTGACATTAATTTTCTTCAAAATCAAAATAGTGTTAAGGTGGTTGGTTTGTGGCTAGTTGGCATCTCACCAATACACCACCATGTTCAAAGAATAAGTAAGATGACCCACAAAAAATGATATAGGGTCTGAGATGAGTTGGTGTAGATTGTTAGAAATGAATGATAATAAGAAATGATCTAAAAAGTGAGAAATTTGAAGTAAAATATGAGAAACATGTAAATACTGAGAGAGAAAAAGAGAGTTCTCACAAGGATTTTTATATGTTTCAATGTTCACTTGCCTCTAAAATTCATAACACCAAAGTTGGACATGTA
>NC_061112.1:146831840-146854778 GCF_002878395.1 Capsicum annuum | reverse complement strand
GAATCAACAAATGAACCGCAATGTTGGTTAAAAGCTAGTTTAGTAGGGACTCTATATTTATAACAAGTTTTTAAAAAATCATACGTAGAATTTCATCTAACATCAATTTCCTCAGGCATTAATATCGGTGCAAGTCCATTTTCTTGACATTTAATTTTAAATTCTCTAATTCTTTTTCTTCGATTATTTCCTTGAATAAAACCAACAACAAGACGAATTTTTTCAATATAAAGCTCAAAAAATTCAAGACTATCTTTTACAATTAAATTATATATATGACATGCACACTTAATATGAAATATTTCAGGCAACGGCGGAGATAACTTAGATTTTAATTTTTTACAGCAGTCTTGTTGTTAGAAACATTATCAAAAGCAATACATAAGATTTTATTTTCGATGCCATAAAATCCGGCAACTTTAACAATAGAATCAACAATAAAATCTCCAGTATGTTTACGATCTTCATCATATAAAAAAGCAAGAATACGTTTTTGCATCACAAAATTACTATCCATCCAGCGACAAGTAACGGTTAAATAATCATTTTTATTTACAGCACGACCAAGATCAGAAGTTAGGGACAATCTACATTGAATATTTTTTAACAATGTTGATAAATAAAAATAATATTGTGAATGAAGTCTAAAAATATCAGATCGACAAGTACTTCTAAGAACACCATTAAACATAGGATTATAAATTGCTTGAATATAATGAATAAAGGCATCAGAAGAAGGAAAACTAAAAGGCAAACAACCCACAACTACTATTTTAGCTTTTTCTTCCCGATCCCTTAATTTATTATACTTTTTCGTTACCTGACCCGTTGCTAGGTTCATTCTAATTTGCGTTGGCCCACTAACATCCCCACCACCTCGTGTAATATTTAACTCTCTTTCGTGAGCATCACCTATATGTCTCATTAGTGTACCCATACCCCCTTGCTTGCCTCCACTTTTATGCTTATATATTTGTTGATAAATATTGCATTGCACCTTAGTATCTGATATACGTTCAAAAAATTGTCATGCAATACTAGTTGTTTTACGAGGTCTTGAGGCACGGGGAGGACGGGAAGGGAGATTAATCGATTCAGATCTAACGTTAGCATTTCCTACTGCCGGTATCTCACCAATATTTTCATCATCTTCGTCTAAATTAACTGCATCTACTTCATTTTCTTCTATACCATAATTTTTCTGAGCTTCTACATAATTCATATCGTGAGCACCTACATCTATTTCTTCCTCAAAAGGTGTACCAAGCGGTACCGGAGGTGATGACACATGAGTATATCTACTATTTGAAGTACCTCTACCTCTAGTAATTCGCTTTTTACTACTAGTACCTCTTGCGGGACAAAATTTTTTAACACTTTTAGTAGCGAGATTTCTTAATATATCCATAGTATAAATTAAATTAAACTAAAAAAATTCAAAATACACAAATATAATAAAATTAAATATTCAACAATTAATACAATAAATAAAAATTAAACGTAAAAGATGAAACGACAATACCAAATTTTGAAAGTATCCGAAGGTTGCGACTTTAGAAACTTTCACTCGTACTTTGTAAACGCAAAATAAAAAAAATAAAGTGAGCACTTTAGAAAAATTAAATATATTAAATATTTGAGAATTGAGAATTGAGATTTGAGAGAGAATGAGATTTAAGAGAGTAAAAAATTGTGTGAAAAATGATTTGAAAGTGTAGAATATTTATAAAAAATTTTTTGGGATTAAAAAATAATATTAAAAGTAATTTTTTTAATATATGGGCCCAAACTAACCGTTTGGACCCAAAAAGGGCTATATAGCAGTTGGGCCAACGGCTAGTTTGGCCCAAAATCCATTTTTTTAAAAAAAAAACTTTAAACCGAGCCGAGTCAGATTAATCGGGCCCAAATTTAAAAAAATAGCCCGGGTCCCTAAAGCCCTTTGGGCTTATCGAGCCGGGTAGGACCAAGTCAACCCAACCCACTTGACACCCTTAGTGGAACCACATGAGATGTACATACCTCCGATCCATTTGGAATAGCATTTTAGCCACATAATTTTTGTTTTGTTCGCAGTACATAATTCCTCCAATTCATTTTAGTTGATCAAAAAATAAATATTTTAAATTATTTATATATTTACTAAATTAAGATAATATTAATTTTTTTTTTTTCATTTTACACTTACCATTACTACTCTTTACTCTTTGGAATTGGAAAAATAAGTTTATAAAATTTCAAGAAAGTATTTTAAGGGATAATTAGTAAATTATCCTTCTTATTTATGATTTCTTAAGTTAAGCACGCAAAATGAAAGTGATTAACTAATACTCCCTCCGTCCCATTTTACTCGTCTCAAATTTCCTAATTTAATTTCTCATTTTAATTGTCCTTTTTCATTAATCAAAACAAAATAATTTTCTTTTTTCTTTTTTTACCCTTATTATTAATTATTTTTTCTACAAATTAAAATATAAACATCACTTAATAAGAGTATTATCGTAAAATAATCATGTTATTAATTATTTTTTTTAATCAATGTGCAATGTCAATTTGAAATGAGTAAAATGAAATGAAGAGAAAATATAATATCAAATCGAGACGAGTAAATATATAAATTATTTTATTGGAATTTGGAACAACAAAGTTTGAAAAACAACGTAACTATTTTAATTTCTTACTGGTTTCTTAACACAGTTACAGTGACGTAATACTTATTTTGGCAACCATAAGAGTTGGTGTGGTGGTTCAGCACTTCACCCATTAAGGAAGAGGTTGGGGGTTCGATCCCCACCTCTGATGAATGAAAAAAACTCCGTGGCCAGTTTCCTACCGCTTAGTGTGTTGATCGTAGGAACAGATGATTAGTCTCACGGCTATCGGCCGTCGACTGTGGGGATACCTTGAAAAACCAAAAAAAAAAAAAAACTTATTTTGGCAAGATAAATAAAATTTAGTCAAACACTTTTATGAGTAATACTATGAAGTAGTAATATCTTTTTAATTAAATATATCAAACTTTAAACACATTTAAGACATACCGAAGAAGTAAGTTTTGTATGCCTAAACCTTAAATCACATTTTTAAATGGATTGAGAAATATTTTTTTCCTCCACTTTTACTTGTCTTATACTATTAAAAATAATTTTTTCTTTTTATTTTTCCACTGAAGCGTATTAAGAAAACGACAATTTCTTTTTTCTTATTTACCACTAACATTAACTGCTATCAATTTTTATTAGTTTCTTCATAGAAAACAAACTGTTCATCAGATTGTAAACTGTAAAAGGGAATAAAGATGAAAGAAACAGTAAAAAAAATTGTGAGCTATTTTGCTGGGCTGGCCGACAATGATGGCGGTAGAGTTTGAGGCAGAAGAAGGGGAGGGTTGGGGTGGATGGTGGTGTAGAGAGTAAACTTTTTTTTCTTTGGATTATTTAAGGGCCATGAAAATTTTTCTTTTTTTTCTGAATTTATTTTTCGGAGTTAGAAATTATAGTGTTTGGCCATGAAAATTCGAAAAATAATTTCAAAAGTTTTTTTCTGAAAAGGGAAAACAGGTTTTTATTGTTTTCACAATTTTTCAACTCTAATTTCAATTTTTATTATTATTACATATAACCCCAATCTTTTAAATTTTTACATAAAACTTTCCTTATAACATTACTTTTTCAATATTACGTATATATCACTTTTAAAGAATAAGATAATTATAATTTCAAACTTAATTCTGTCCTAATTAATATATATCTCTTTTTCTCTCTCTCTCTCATCATTATTTTTATCTCTTATTTAATTTTCTCCCTTATTTAAGACATTATTTTACTGCTAATTTATATTTATACCCATAAATATATAAAGTATTATATTTCTAATAGAAATATACGAAGTATGTTATATATAAAATTTATACCATGTATATACCATATAGACACATATATAAATATACAAAGTATTAAGAAACATACTAAGCATATTTATAATATAAATGTACAAAGTATGTTATATATGAAGTTTATACCATGTATATACCATATACACACATATATAAAAATACAAAGTATAAAGAAACATACTAAGATATTTATATATTTATGGTATATGATATAATATACCATAAATATGCAAAACATGTTTTACATAGAAATAATTTATTCACACACAGTAAAATTTTTCATGTATAAGAAAATTAAAGAAATAAATTAGCGGCACCCTAAAATTTAATAACAACTTATCATTTCCTATTTTTTAGGAACGGAAAATAAAGGAAATAAATTAAATAAATTCCTAAAAAAATAAATTTGTTTGAAAGATAATATTTGGTACCTAAAAAACAGGAAGCAATGATCTATTAATATAACATCCATATTTAAAATTTTTAAATATGAGAAAACGGCTATTAATGTAAATATTATATATGTCATAATTGGAATTCATTAAATATGACCATGTATATGTAATTATTTTTTATAATAGTGGCTAATTGTGTTCTTTTTTCATTAGTAGGTAAATTTTAGTTGGGTGATTTTGATAGTTTGTAAAAGTTAGGGCATAAAATCATATTTAAAAAAGTTTTTTCAAAAGTCAATTTTTTTTTCTTCAAAAAAGACATGGTCAAACACAACTCCAACTCCAACTTCAACTCCAATTCCGAAAAATTTTAGTTTTCATGGCCAAACGGCTACTAAATAAGCCATTCGTCCCATTTTATGTGTTATCATTTTCTTTTTAGTCCGTCCCAAAAAAAATATCATTTTTTCTTATTTGATAATTATTTAAAGATACAATTCAACTTTTACCCTTATTGATCCCACTTAATTAATAAAAGATACTAACATTTTTTGATAAAGGACAATTTGATAAATATTATCAAGTCTTCTCTTATTTCTTAAACTCCATGTTCGGTCAAATGACGATACATAAAATGAAACGGAGGAAGTATGTCTTTTTTTTAAAATTAATATTGGGCTTGGAGTCCTTTTTATGGCAAATCACCAAATAAATCCATACAACCCAATAACAAAACAAATAAAATCTGATGACCCAACCTGGCCCAATTGCCAAGTTGGGTCTCTATAAATATATCTTTTTTTTTTTTTATATTTAAGAAATTTATAGTAATTATTTTGGACCAACATGTTACTATCTTTATTTAATTTGTTATTTGCCATGTTACCCTCGCATGTGTACTACACACATTTTAATTTAAACTATGTTGAGATTATCAAATTTAATTATGCTATTAGTTTAGTTAGTATAGTTTGATGTTAGCCTTGTTACCTGTACAACTAGCCGATTAGTTTCTTGTTATTAAAGTAGTTTGTTAGAGTAGTTATGCTGACTAGGCAGTTGTTTATGCCTTGTTGCAAGCTGTAGACAGCTGACATTTTATTTTTCTTACTTGTATATATAGATTGCTCCTACATGAATAAAATTAGTTTTTGGTTTCTCATTTTAACCTGATCTCAAATATCTTCTCTCTAGAGCTCAAACTGCTCAATTAATGGAGTTTATGATCTGTTTCCATTGAAGCTTCTTCAATTCTAACATGGTATCAGAGCAGAGAATTTAAACCTTTGCTCTCGTCCTCACTGTATCACAGTTTCACTTTTACATCAAATTTTTATTTTTTTTCTCTGCAATTTTTACTGCTTTGTTTACACGACCTTTGTTGCCGCATTTTTCTTTTGTTATTGCAATTTTCATTCAATTCATCCTTCTTCCCATATACTTTTGTTCTTATTTTCATCAATTTTCCAATTTCACAATCGCATTACTGTGTTTCAAGTCATGACAACTACTTATGAACAACCTGCCCAACCAGCCCTGTCACGAC
This sequence comes from Capsicum annuum, assembly GCF_002878395.1. NCBI lineage: Eukaryota > Viridiplantae > Streptophyta > Magnoliopsida > Solanales > Solanaceae > Capsicum > Capsicum annuum. The sequence continues at coordinate 146,848,942 of NC_061112.1, read as the reverse complement.
CCGAATCGGGGCCCTAGCTGTGACGAGCATCCCAAACCATGAAGGCTCGGACGCCCTTCTAACTTGTAATCACATACATTGTTCATAAAAAATAATGCGGAAATATATACTGAAATGGAAACATGGTCATTAAATCTGAATTTAAATCATAATGAAAGATGCAATTCAAAAAAACAACTGAACGATATCTGACTCAGTCTGCGAAATCTCTACTACAAGCAAAAATCCAACTGTTTGAATACTGGGACAAGTCCCCCAGTAGACCAAAACATACTAATGATAAATGGCTGAAGTATCTAGGCCTTTTGAAACATAGAAGGATCACTAGGGACTCTGGACTTCTGCCTGTAGAAAATCTACTGCTTATCGGGACCCTTAGATTGAGCCTCAGAACTTAGAAGGGAGGGGGGTCAATACAGATGTACTGGTACGCGAAGAAATTCAAAATAAAGCTTGTATATAAATAAAATAGTTGAGAGCTAGTCATAAACATCATAAAAGATATAATTTCAAAAACACATGGGCAATTTTGAAAATATAAAACCTTTCTGTCAATGCAATTCTATTTTTCGTATAACTTCTGAGTTAGGTGGCACTCCCCTAGGAGTCTGATATTCCACGGGCTATATGGAATCCGTCATTGACTCGGCGGGGAAGCCCCCAACCCAAGTGTGCCGCAAGGGTTGGAGTGTCTGAGTCTGATACGCCACAGGGCACTAGGCCAGCGTAAAATAATATACCTGGATCGACAAATCATGGTTTTGGGAAATGAGTTGTATGAACTCGTGCCTTCTTCGGGGAACCACCTAAGCTCTCTTTATGCCCAATTTTAGCCTGTTCTGAAACATGCATCATTCTAGTTTCAAAATCTGATTTCAAATATGCATTTTATTCTGTTCTGAGTCACCATGGCATTATCTGAGTTGGTGTTGTCACACCAAAACTTGTAAGTCCTATTTCTGAGCCATAATGTATCATGTATGATTCTTTCATCAAAAACTCAATCCAGACCACCCAAACATGCAAATAGTATAAAAGATTTCATGTTCTAAAAGCACAAGTCAAAACTATGCAAGGATTATAATTCTTTCAATAACAATGTGGTGGTCCTGAAATATTTGTCAAATCATGCAACTCTTTCCCTTAGATATTTATATTTAATATTTATCAATACAAACAACCCTCTCTTTTGACTCAAAAATCATATTCATGTCATAGTATAAATCAATACATTTCGTATCATGCTTTTCAAGATACATTTCAAAACAATCCATATCATATGAAAAACGGGATAAATCATATCAAAAGAGGAATTTCATGTGAGTCATGCTCTCAATTAAAACATCACATTAAAACACATACATACATATACATAGGATTTCAAATCACTTAAGGGAGAAGGCCTAAAGACCAAACAATATTAATTAAAGCTTCTAAAACATGCTTAAACCCTTTCCGTAAAATCATGATTTCTAAATCCTTAGCATGAATTAAAGAAGGTTTATTTGCCCATAATTTTTTTAGAAAAACCGCACGTACCTCAAATTAATTAGTTTAAAGAGAAGAACTCAAATCTCGATTCATTCCTTGGAAATCTTGAACTTAAGGCTTGATTTTCTTGAATTTCTTATTCTTGGAGAAAACCCTAGTTTGATCTTATTTTGAGAGTGGAGAGAAAGTTCTTGATGTTGTAAAACTGATAGTGATTGATTAGTAACGCTTAAGGGGTAATTTAATTCGTGTGAAAGGTTTTTGGAGTGAGGGAAAGACCAAAATACCCCTAAGAAACCCCAAAAAAATCACATAATTGCATCAGTTGACGATCAGGGTTGACGGGCCATCACTCAGGTGATAAGTCGTCACCCAGGTTGTCACTTTTCAGCTGTTTTTCACCATTTACTACCTTAGGCTGACGACCAGGTTTGACGGGCCATCACACAGCCGATAAGTCGTCAGCCTCGTCGTCACGTTCTGGCAGACAGACACTTTGAAGTAAAATGAGCATAACTTTCTACTCCGATACCGAATTAAAGCAAAACCAGTGGCATTGAAAAGAGGACTCAAAGAAATTTCATTTGATATTTAGTAAGCCTCCTAATTCATTATATACAAAGAGTTATGGTAAATTGAAGTTGACCCAAATTTTGACGCTCACTAAAACTTGAACGATAGGAAAGCTTTCAACTAGTCCTTGAGTTAAGGGACCTCTATGATCTCAATTCATGCTCAAATAGGTTCCCACACTACATAATTGATTAAAATACCAAATTTGCACAGGTTTTATGGCTTTTGGATCATCTACGCGTAGAAATGACGGTTTTCGTTCTAGCCCAAAATGTGGGGTGTTACATTATCTCCCCCTTGGGATCATTCGTCCCCAAATGATGGGTAGAAATGTTGAATTATTAAAGGTATGGAATAATGTGGACATGATATGTCTTCTAAGAAGGGATATAGCCGAGCTGAAATATTTAAACTTCTATCATAAAACTGAATTCTGAGCTGACTTGACTTTACTTGCTTTAAGGAGCTAATTCATGCTGAAAGTTTTGGATTCACTTGAAGTGATCATGATCCAATCATATATATTGAATTGAGAAGTGATAACTTAGGCAAGTACAAATCATGAGGTAGCAATACTTAGACTGTACTAGGGTATTGCACTATCTGAGCTAAAATACTTGGAAAAATTTGAGATTACGTGCTGAACTCTTATGAACTGAGTCATGACTAAATAGCTGAATCTGAGACATGATGAACTGAGTCATGACTAAATAGCTGAATCTGAGACATGATGCTTTGACTGAACTGAATTCGCAACTTACATGGATGGAAAAGATTATCTCTTGGGATGGTTATACTCCTGAGACTTTGGATAGTAGGACTGGGTGAAAAGATGGAAAACCACTGTAACTTATCTGCCTGACTGTTAAACTGAATTACTGGATATACAGAATGAATTATGATGGAATGTTATACTTCACTGGAATATCTCTTCAACACTCTTTCTAAAGAAGTTCTAGTAGCATTAGGGAGCAAAGAATCTTGGGCATGAGTTACACAAGACATCCAACTAAGGAATCACAACAATGACACTACTCTATAGCATGTAATATAGATATATAACTCATAAACTAGGATAGAATTACCAGACCTTAGGAAATACAATTTCTTACTTTCCAGCTTAGCACACTTCCCGAATACTCCCTTAACTATACTATTCCCCTTAAATACCATGCTCAATAGATTCAACTTAAAATTCTCATATGGGCATTGATAAATCGTTCTACTAATGTCTAAAGTGACTTAAATCCTCTCACCACGATCTCTCCTAACTCCAAACCACAAAATACAACATGCCGCACAACGATACTTATTTTGTAACACCCCACATTTCGGGCTAGAACGTAAACCGTTATTCTTTCACATAGAGGATGCAAAATTTATTAATCCTATGCAAATGTAGTGGGTAATCAATTATGTAGCGTGTGAATCTATTTGAACATGAATTGAGATCGTAGAAGTCCCTTAACTCAAAGACGGGTTGAAAACTTTCCTATCGTTCAAGTTTTAGTGAATGTTGAAACTTGGGTAAACTTCAATCGATAATAACTCATTATATATGACGAACTGGGTGGTCTACTATATATCAAATAAAAGATCTTCGAATTAGCTTACCATCGATACCAAATTCTCCTAAGACGGACACTCGGTGAAGAAGTTAGAACATTTTTAGTGTCAACATTCCCGTTTGACTGGCCACTGCGTCGCGATGAGCCTTAAATTGACAATTGTCAATTCTAGTAGCTCATTGCGATTTTCAGCGCATCACGGTGAAGCCTTATACGGCGTTCCAGTCCCAGATTTTAAATTCTGAGGTCAAACTAGATATTTCTCATGGCCCCAAACCCATCCAAACACGGGATTTAATCCCAAATACACCTAAAATACATACACTTTCACCAAAATTCATCAAAAACGCTCTCTAGGATTTCAAAAAAGAATCCCAAATAATTCAAGATTCAACCGTGAGTTTTTGAAGATAATTAGAGATTTGGAATTCCCAATCCGTAAGATTCAAGAATCATTCATCATTCTCCGAAATAGAGGTACATGGGGTTGTCCTAAATTTTATGGGCATGTTTTCAGAAAGGAATTTACCTAAGACTTTAAATTTATACAAGTATATATATGTTTTTACAAATGGGGGTTTTCAATTGATACAAATAATATGTTTTGATATATGATTTCGAAAGAATTATTGAGATATCATGGGGTTGTTTGTTTGAATGTATTTAAATAGTTGAATTGTGAACATGTGACCCGAAATTTCAAAAGGGTGTGATGTACATGAGTTGTGAATTTTCTAAATTCCCCATGATAATATTTATACCCCATATTATACCAGCGTTAAACTATTGAGAGCATGAGTTTTACAACTGATATGACATTACTCATAAATGATTAAAATTCTTGAATAATTGCATGTTGAGAACCATGATGTATGTGTTTTAATGGTGTGAAAGTCATACATATGTGCATGTGGTAAATGGTATGAGAAGTTAGAAAGTTAATGTGATATTGATGACTTGCAAGTTGGGTATGACGATACCCTGCAGAGTATGACATGTGATTGATTAAAATGAGTTTCATGCATTGATTTAGTGAGATAGGTGGTTACTCGAAGAAAGCACGAGTCAAATGACTCTACGCTGAAAACCGTGTTTGCCGACTCGGGAACTTGGTACCCTACTGTGTGATCTTGTGTACCTGACATTATGTCATCCCAAATTGGGACTATAGTTAGGAGCCTTGCGTTGTGATCTTGTGCACTACCATACTTGATTGGGTCGATACACCCTGCTGTGTGATCTTGTGTGTCCTTCCCTCACTTATACTCTAATCTCGGCGGCAATCGAGATTTGACAATTGGTGAAAATGTGAAATTGTAGGGTGTACCACCTAGCTCAGACGTGTTGCATTATTGTTGAAAAATCAGTATACTATGCCCATGTATTTTCGAAATCATTTTACAATAATGTGTTTTATAACAGCTCTCATTTAGTTTATATAAAAATCTCTACTTTGTTTTGGATTACTCTGCGTACCAGTACTTTGTATTGACCCTCTTCCCTCCCAGGTTCGGAGGCACAGTCTAGGGGTCCAGATAATCAGTAGATTCTTCAGACAGATTTGCAGAGTCAAGTGGTGAGCCTTCTATGTTCCGGAAGGCCTGATATCTGTCAGTTTATTTATCATTTAATAGTTTAGGGTCTACTAGGGGCCTTGTCCCAATTTTCAGACAGTTGTTTATTTTAGTTATGTAGTAGAGATTTCGCAAACGGTTTTCAGATGTCGATAGATGTTGTGGGCATTATTTTCCATTATTGATTTCATTAGACTCGTGACTATGTTTCCGTAATATTTTGTATCTTTCGCATTTCTTTTTATCATATGAATTATGTGCATGATTACCAGATAGATAGGGGTGTTTCGGGCCTTCATGGTTCGGAATGCTTGTCACGGCCAGGGCCCCGGTTCGGGTCGTGACATGTCTAAACCATATGATTCAGTCTTCTATATCTTTTTAGAGATCACACCCTAAACATAACGTGCCTTACCTCTTCAATAATGACTAACTCTGAACTCTTACTATGGATTTACTAGCACATATTACGTTCCTCCACTTAAATCCCAACATGTCATTCAAGCCTATCTTTATAACCACATATGAACTTCAAGGCAAACACTCGTAAATACATACTTCACATAGTCTCTAAACCATTGTCAATATAACTCCCACGCACTATCCCAAGAACATACACACACAAATTTCCACTAACCATCATATGTATCAAAGACTTGGCCCCAAATCTTACTTCACACTTATGGTCTTGTCTAAGACAAACATACAATGATCTTCCATCAATAAGAAACATTTACTCATCACCACTATCATCACATAAGGAGAAGTCACTAAAGGTTAAAACATAAGACCTTGAAGCATGGAAGGATATTATACGAGACTTGACACTTAACTGAGGCCTGAGGAATAACAAATCAACATCAGGAGTTCATCAAAGTGATTTGAATTGGGGGCATACATAGCTATAAGCTGAATTTCACCCATCTTTAGGAGTATACCATGAGTTATGGGACCTGAGCATACTATAAAGCATGAATACATGAGTCATAAGCTGTATGACCTCAATTTGGAGTTCATAACATATGGAATATGATTTCGACTACTGAATGAATTGGAACTCCTCATTTTGGAATAGGAAGAGCACGTGATTCTCTATCATATACATGAACATGAACTATGATCATGGAACTGAAACATAAGGCATGAGTAAGTATTGGGATAACTGAAAAAAATACTGAGATAAGAATGGGTTGACCCTCACCCTTACTTCCTGATGTTCTATATCATACTGACATCACTACTAGAGTCTGAGATCCTAACTTGGTTATTTTTTCTATCATCTCCTCCTTAACTTCAAGCCATCATCTTAAGTTTGAGAGATCCCTTACTAGACTCTAATTGAACTACACTTACTGCACTCTAGGGTCTGAAAAAATGACCATACACACGTATCATAGAACTTAACCCGAATGACTACACCTGACAGTGGAAAACCCACTGTTAATAATACCTTCTAATATGCACTCAATCTTTCTATATCCCCAATAGCCAATCACATAATACTTGAACACTTACTATCTTTGAATCCTCGTGAGTATCCCCATAGTAGGAGTGCACACCCTATAGCACTTCAACTCTTATTTCTGTAGGTTCAACCTTCAAAAATTCAAAGTTAGATTCTAACACTTAACATGGATATCACCAAGACCTTGATAAAATACTACTAGTCTTTCTCTACCTCTATGGCCATCAACCTGTTCAAACTTAATGTCTAGTTCTAAACATGATTTACAACCCAATTTTACACACAATTCTCACTTGGAAACTATGAAGTAAAACATCAATAAACATTATTACACTAGAACTCCATAACAATAATAATCGATCATAATCATATGGCCTATCCTATTCACAATCCGTTAACACATCCTCCTTCTATACACCATTACTATCTACCCTTTTTATGCAGCTAAACTTAGTCTATAACTCTATAAGTTTCAACTAAACTCCTTCTTGCAACTAAACTACCCAAAATTCTGGGTGTTACAAGCCCAGTGAAATATCTGCACTATTGATCCTTTGTACATGCATCCTGCTGAAAGTGTTGGTTTGACCTTGCTCCCTACTGTGTTTGATGGCACTGGTTATCGCTCTTGGAGGTGGGGAATACTTTAAGCACTCTTTGTTAAGAACAAGATGGATTTTGTCAATAGAAAGTTGACGCGGCTGGCTGAGGACTCTCCAACCTTTAGTCAGTAGGAACGATGTGATAACATGGTAACCTCTTGGATTTTAAACTCCCTTTCACATGATTTGGCAAATAGCCTTCAGTATGTGAATGATGAAAGAGAATTTTGGTGAGAATTAGAGGATCGATATGACCAAACTAATGGTGCCAAGTTCTACCAATTACAAAAGAAGATCAATAATCTCACACAGGGAAATATGGACATCACTACGTACTATACTAAGTTGAAGAAGCTCTAGGAGGAATTCAACACTCTCAACTCACACACAATCTGCAGTTGCCAATGCACTTGTGGTGCTAAACTTAATCTACTTAAGGCTGAACAAGATAGACGTTTGATTTAATTTCTGATGGGGCTCAATAAGGTGTTTATTCCTGTGCGTGGAAATATTTTGATGATGACCCCCTTACCAAATCTAGCTCAGTTTTTTTCCATCCTTATTCAAGAAGAAAAGCAAAGGGAGGTCACCCCTAGGCCACATTTGGATTTAGCCTCCACTTCTCTGAACACACAGGTAGCAGCAGCACATGCAGGTTTTCAAACCAATTACCAGGTCAATCAAGGACCAAGTCATTATAATCGACAACCCAATTCCATCAAACTACCTTACAGGCTAAATTCATCTAACACACCTTATCATTCTGGGAATCCTGCTGGATTTGGTGGGCAAAGGACACACTTTTTGAACCCCAAACCTTTTACTTTCTGTGATTACTGTAAGAAGACTGGTCATACTGAGAGAAAATTCTATATATTGCATGGATTTCCTCACGATTTCAAGTTTACTAAAGGCAAAAATTCAGTTTTTGTCTCTAATGTTCATGGTGGTTATCTTGAGAATGCTGATGGAGATCGCAATGGAAACTAGATGATTGGGAAAGATGCTTATAGATTGAGTAAGGATCAATATGACAAGTTGATCAACCTGCTAAATCATTTTCAACTAGAGAATTCTAGACATGACTTAAACATTCTCACTGGTAGAGCAGTAAACTTTGCAGGTATCATTGCTTGCCACTCTTCTATGACTAAGATTGGTACACTAACTTGTAATTGTAATCCATTGTCCGCTAAATCTTGGATCCTAGACTCTGGATCATCTCACCACATGAATTACAATAGAGCACTATTAACCAATACTAGAATTCTACCTTATCCTTCCTTATAGCCTTACCAAATGGGTATAAAGTCAAAGTTACGAAAATTGGTAATGTATTTCTCAATACCGCTTTGTATTTGCACATAGTGTTGTATGTACCTAGCTTTAAGTTCAATCTTATTTCAATTCACTGTTTGACTATGCGTTTACATAGCACTATTAGCTTTAGCAATTTTTCATGCATCTTGCAGGCCCCTTCACTGAAGAGGACTCTGGAGATTGGTAGGGTCAGAAATGGCCTGTATTACCTTTGCTCAAGATGTCACGACAAAGGTTCAAGTTTAGCATCTCCAACTTCTTACAATTCTTGCAATATGTCTCTTTCTACATCCAGTTTGTTTGATTCTTCATCAAGTGTTGTTGCGTGTAATAAGCAAGTTTCATTTGTTTTATCTCCTTTTCCTTTAGATATTTTAAATATGCCATACTTCATCAATAAGGGAACTTGTTCTAACCCTGAATCTTATCTACTCTCTGCATTTCATAATTACAGTAATTATCTTTTATGGTATTTGAGGTTGGGACATGTACCCTTTGCCAAAATGAAAACTATCCCACCCTTTACCTTCATTGGAAGCTCAATAACCCTTTGCTTGCAACATTTTCCCCATGGCAAGGCAATCTAGATTGCATTTTCCGCAGAAAACAACTAGTACATCTAAAAATTTTGAACTATTACATATTGACCTATGGGGGTCCATATCACATTAGCACTCATGATAATTATAAGTATTTTGTTACCATGTTTGATGAATATAGTAGATCAACTTGGACTCATTTAATCAGCAACAAGAGTAATACTCTTCAAGTTATCAAATCTTTTATTTCCCTTATAGAGAATCAATTTTCTACCACCATTAAAATCATAAGGACTGATAATGGTTTGGAATTTGTCAATGCTGAAACACATAATTTTTTACAATCCAAAGGTATCATTCACCAAGCAATATGTCCCTATACACCACAACAAAATGGTGTTGTGGAAAGAAAACACAAGTACTTGCTTGAAACAGTAAGAGCACTATTATATCAATCCAAATTACCTCTTAAATACTGGGGGGAGTGTCTCTTGACTGCAGCCTATCTGATAAATAGACTACCCACTACCTTTCTAAAAAATAAATGTCCTTATGAGTTGCTCTACCAAAAGAAACCTACTTACAACCATCTTAAGGCCTTTGGATGTCTTTGCTTTCCCACAAGCTTGGGAACACACAAAACTAAATTTGAACCAAGGGCTACACCACATATTTTCCTGGGATATCCTTTTGGTATAAAGGGGTACAAAGTCCTTGACTTAAAAACCAAAAGATTACATGTATCACGAGATGTGTTGTTTCATGAGCATATATTTCCTTTCCAAATGTCAACTACTAATTCTAATTCTACCTTTCCTTCCATTCTATATTTAATCAACTCTCATTTTGATCATGTGAATAACACTGCCATACACCATACTGATGCATCTCAGCTGTACACCAGAGACACTACTGATCCTGTTGTCCATGATTTTGTACCCACCAACGAGGATTCACCAATGTCTGGTTCTTATCAATAAACACATACTACTCAACAAACAACTACTGACCCACCTTGTTCTGCTCCAGATACTCTCACTTCTACTCAACCACCATCACCACCTGTCCTTAGAAGATCATCTAGACCACATATTCAGCCTACATACTTGAAAGAATATGCCTATAAATTACCCAATCTGTACTCCACCTCAACTCTAGCTGTATTTTTGTCTACCTTATCACTAGCTACTACCATCTCTAGCAATGCTTCATCATCGCTCTTTAATCAGGATAATTAGCAGATGGTGAGAAATACTTTACTTGATGGTGAGCCTTCTTCTTATAAAGAGGAAACACTACATCTTTCTTGGCAAACTGCAATGACACAAGAGTTTGAAGCCCTGCATGCAAATCATACTTGGGATCTTGTACCACTACCTCCTGACAAAAAGGCTATAGGTTGTAGATGGGTATATAAGATTAAACACAAAGCTGATGGAAGTATAGAAAGGTACAAAGTTTGACTTATAGTTAAAGGTTTCACTCAGCAGGAAGGGGTGGACTATACTGAGACTTTTCACCTGTAGTTAAGATGACTACTGTCAGAGTTTTATTTAGTTTAGCAGTAAAGAAGAACTGACCTTTGTTCCAATTAGATTTCAATAATGCCTTTTTGAATGGTGACCTCAAAGAGGAAGTGTATATGGAAATCCTACCTGGTTTAGTTACACCACGGAAAGGGCTAGTTTGCAAGTTAAGAAGGTCACTCTATGGCTTGAAACAAGTAAGCAGACAATGGTATGACAAGCTGACCAAGTCTTTGTGTTCTAAGGGGTTACACTCAGCTAGTGACTGCTCTCTATTTTACAAGAAGAAGAACAAGTCCTTGGTCTTTGTTGATGTGTCTGTTGATGATATAATTCTTACTACTACTTATCTGAAAGAAATTCAACAACTAAAAGTTTTTCTCCATCACCAATTCAAAATCAAAGACTTGGGTAAACTACATTACTTCTTGGGATTAGAAATTCTTTATATTGTCAAAGGGATTCTGGTGTCACAAAGAAAGTTTATGAATGATCTACTAAAAGAGTTTGATTGTCTGGACTACCCTGTAGTCTCTACTCCACTTGATCCTACTGAAAGACTACATGCTGTAGATCGCAAGCTTCTATCAGATCCAACTTCCTACAGAAAACTAGTTGGAAAATTAAATTTTCTTAGTAATATAAGGCTATATATTTCTTACAATATGTAACATTTAAGCCAATTTATGTAGGCTCCCAGGGAACCCATTACAGAGCTGCATTACATGTGTTGAGATATCTCAAACCTGACCCTTTTTTTAGGTCTTTTCTTGTCTAATGATTCTAATTATGTTGTCACTACTCATTGTGATTCTGGTTGGCCTACTTGCCCTGATTCAAGGAGGTCAGTAAATGGGTACATAGTGTTTTTAGGTAACACCCCTATCAGTTAGAAGTCCAATAAACAACTGACCATATCATTATCATCAGTTGAGGCAGAGTACAGAGTACAGTACCAAGCTGTTGGAACCTTAAAGTTTTGATGAATGACAATATGAATAAAACAAGGTGATATGAGTTAATTTAGTGCAACTGAAAACTTCAACTTACTGATCGGGGAATAGAACAAGTTGAATTTGATTCAAACACTTGATGATAAGAGAAAGTAAGTTGAGATAAAAAAAAAGGAGTCCTACGTAAAGAAGGAGTTTTACTTCTGAGCATATCCTGAAGAGTCCTATGTGTAGAAGGAGAAAGATTCTACAGATTGAAGATGTCTACGCGAGATAGGAAACATATAAATTGAAGGAATCTTTTTTAGATCAATGAAGTTTTTGATGACTGACACATGAATGAAATATGTTACTTGACCTGGTCCAAGCATAGGAAGGTAGGTTTCAGATTTTACTGATAGATGCAGACAAAGATTGCTGAAAGTCAGGAACGAATGAGAGTTTTGATTAAAGGAGGAGTTTAAAATAAAGAATGACTCTTTGGAGAGCTGTGCTTAAATAGAAAATGCATCATTCAGAGTAATTCACGCACTCAAAAAACAGAAAAGCACAATCGATAAATTAACTTCACAAAGTGCTATTCAATCACTGAAGAAATACATTGAAGAACCAGGTCCTAAGTAAAGAATCCAGCTAAGAGTTTTAGCTTTGATTTTTAGAGCTGTTCATTGTGTTTGAGCTATTAATGTAATATTAGTTTTAGTGTGTTATAAACTAAATTAGGAGATAGTCTCCGAGTTGGGGAAAACTTAAAGACTTTGGGAATGTATACCTTGGGAGGTGTGTGTGTAGTTAGGAATTAGAGTTTATAATTCCTAGTCTTTGAGTTAAAGGAATTAGCGTTTATAATTCCTAATTGTTGAGATATAGGGTTCAGAGTTTATGTCCTATTTGTTGGTTACAAGAGTTTTGCAATCAGTCATTGTTGAGGCTCAGAGTTATTTAGTGAAGTTGAGGTTAAATCCTGTAGAGGTACAGGTCGTGGTTTTTTACACCTTTTGAGTTGGGTGTTTTCCACGTAAAAGTCATTGTATTCTTTACTTTCTGTTTTACTGCTTCCTTGAAACACGTCAGTGGAACACGTCAGGCAGCCTATTTCATCGATAAGCAACAGATAGGCAAAAATAAGATAATCAGTAGGGCATGAACTCTAATAAGTAGTATCAGAGCGATGTTGTCTTAAAAAGGTATAGCACCTCAGACAAAGATCAATATGATGAATTCTGCACCACCTACTGGTCACAGTGAAGGTCAATCCACTATTAGCCCTCCACTCTTTGATGGTTCTCAGTTCATTTGGTGGAAAGCTGGGATGGAAACACTCATTCAAGGGGAGGACTGCGAGTTATGGGATAGGATTACTGATAGTCCTACTATTCCAATGAAGTTAGAAGATGGAAAACAGGTCAAGAAAGTAAGAAGTGAATTCACTCCTGATGACTTATTGGCATTAAAGAAAAATTCTAAGGCCAAAAATATTTTGTTCTGTGGATTAGGACCTGCTGAATACAACAGGGTATCAACATGTACCACTACTAAGAAAATTTGGGATGCTCTAGTAAATGCTCATGAAGGCACATCTCAAGTATGAAAATTCAGAATTTCTTTTCTTTTCACTGAGTATGAGGTATTTAAGATGAAGGAGAAGGAAACCTTGCATGAGATGATGACAAGGATTACTGCCTTAACAAATAAGCTGACCTCCTTAGGAAAAACTATATCTGAAAAAGAACAAGTCGAGAAGGTACTGAGGGTATTACCAAAATCAAAGTAGAATGTTAAGGTGACTGCAATCAGGAAAGCAAATAAGGATCTTGCAGGCATGACCTGGATGAATTAGTGGAGAATTTAAGAACTTATGAAATGAAAATTAATGGAACTAAAGTCCTAGAATCCCTAGAGGATACCTTAGCTCTGAAGGCATCTTACAGTGATGAAGAAATTAAACTTGATAAAGAACAAGTTGCCTTTATAGCTAAGAACTTCAGCAAATTCTTCAAAAAGAAAAAAGGAATAGGTAGCAAGAAATGGTCAAATGACAATCTAAATGGATGCTACAAGTGTGGTAAGACTAATCATCATATCAAAGATTGTCCTGTTTGGGAAATAGAATGGAGAAAGGAAAGGAATGAAAAGGAATTGAAAGAAAAAACCAAAAAGAGGGAAGAATATGCAATGGTAGCAGCTTGGGGATTTGACTCAAATGATGATGAAGTAGCACTCATGGCTCTTGGAGATTCAGACTTAGAGGAAGAAGATGATGCTTATGAGGTAAGTATACTTAAACTTAAAGAAAAGTTGCATTTATTTTCTAAAACAAAACTTATTTCCTTGATGAGTGTACTAATTGATGACTTCCAAGAATCAACTTCTGATAGGGATGAGCTGTTTAACAATCTTGTAAGAATCAAATTTGATTTTATTGATTTAGAAGCTTACAAAAACATTGTTGAACAGGAAAACTGCTCTCTCAAGAAACAGGTTGAGCAACTTGATTCTTCAAATAATGATCTTAAGTCTAAAGTTCTAAAATTGACACTATCTGAAAAAGGAAAAAACACCAAGAATAAAGAACAAGAAAAAGTTGAACTTGAATTGGTCAAGTACAAAGAAGAGTGCAATAATGCAACAGAAATGGTGAATATACTGTGTCAAGAAGTCTCTAAACTAAAACTTGACCTTGAAAAAGCAAACAGGTGGACAAATTCCTCAAGAATTGTTCATAAGTTGAGTGAAAGATATTATAGTGAAAAAGCTGGTTTGGGTTTTCATAAAAGTCTTGATGCTTATCAAGACTTGTGCTAGATTTGTGAAAACCTTGGACATCCAACCACTGAATATCCAGTTGCTGGCAAAAGCAGATCCAGCAGTCCAAATCTGGCAAATAAAATATCTCAGACCAAGAAAAAGATAACTAAACCTGGTCAGAGAAACAGGTCATGTAACCTGTTGCTTGCATGGGCTAAAAGAAATCTGATTCATCCATTTACTCTAAGAAAGGACCCAATCTTGTCTGGGTGCCTAAAGTTAACGCCAAATTTGTTTTGCAGGTGAGAATGAAAGGAGGCAAGCAAAATTTGTGCATAAATAAAGCTTACTCAAGGCATAAGACTATAAGAAAATAAAGTTTCTTTCACTCACCACATTTAAAGAAGGAATGGATCATTTGAAAGATGGCCAAATTTGTAGTGCCGTGTAAGGGGGAAGCAAAGGAGATTTAAAAAAAAAAAAGAGGATGACTGTGAAACTGATGAGCATGCACAGGAACATATTGTACTACCTGGTTCAACTGTTGTACAGACTGAGGATATATTGATAGGGAGAACAACAAATAAAGACATGGATGCATTAATAAAACCAATACAAGATGCTGGTAATTTTGTTGGTAGTTCATAAAAATTGGTGTTGTCAAAAGAATCTTGAGATATCTCATGGGAATCAATGGCTTGAGACTATGATATCCAAAGGAAAGCAATTTCACTCTTAAGGACAATAAAAATGTTGACTATGTGGGTTACTTAATTAAATGTAGAAGCACCAAAGGCACTAAGTAGAGAGCATTTTAAAAGGAATAGGTTAGACTTGGGGATGATTAAAATTTCATGAACTCCCCTCAATGATTGACTAGAATAATCATTTTTCTTTTTAATCTTATTAGCTAAAAAGTTATTCTATTCAGTCTTGCACATTTAGTTGTGTGTTCCAATTCCATATTTTTAACTTTTCTAACCTAATTTTGTATTAGATTATGCAAAAATAGGTACAAGCAAGCAATTGTGACCACAAAGTTCTTCTGACATAAGCATAGTCTGTTTAAGTTGAAATAGTTGAGCACACCTGTTCAATTTCATATACTTTTCATCCTTTCATTGTCTAATAAAGCTAATGAATTATTGACCAAAATTTTTTTGATTCTCTCCAAATGGGTGTGCACAAATGTGTTAATCCTATACCAGAAATTCCTTCTTCTTTCTCAACCAAAATATCAGTTGTGTACCATGGATTTGCCAAGCTTGATCATCAATCACATGCAACATATGTTTCTGAAGAATGAAAAGGGACATGTTTTCCCTTTTAGTTCCTAATTGGTTATTTTTTAGGACTTCTCAGTCCTAAATCAGGCTTGACTTATAAAAAAATAGATGTTCTTGAACAGATGAATCATGATGCTCTACCTGTTTCAATAAGGAGGGCTAACACTTATTTGAAAAAAAAAATCTAAACTAGAAGCTGCACAAGACAGTCATGAAGTGGAGTAAGAGGTCCTTAAGGCTAGGATCATGACTTTGAAGCTTGATCTTGATTGATAGAGGGATGAAAATATTAAAGTCATTCATCAGTTGACACAGTTGATATCACCTGTTCCACCTTCATCATCAGCTCCTCACTTTTGTATCCTTAGCCATGTCCCACTTTTATATCGTATTTTTTTAATGCTTTGTTTTGTTCAGTACTAGCTTAGGTTTAATGTGGAACATGCTCTGTCAGTTAAATGGAATGGTTATCTTTGCTAAATTGACTCATATTTTTGCTCTCTTTAATACATTACTAGGTTGGCTAAAGTCTTTGTCTGATTGTTTTGGTGATAGACCCAGTGGCCATGAATAACATAACAAATCACTTTGCTAGTACATTATTGCATTGAAATAATTTTTTGATGATGCCAAAAGGGGGAAGATAAGAGGGTTGTGTAATGTTTATAACCCATTGACTAACTTGTTTCATTATAATGTTTTATACTTTAGTGCCTACAGGTGAAGATATTTGAATACACAAAGACAATAGGTTTGTCATCATCAAAAAGAGAGAATTTGTTGGAACCTTAAAGTTTTGATAAATGACAATATGAAAGAAACAAGTTGATATGAGTTAATTCAGTGCAATTGAAAACTTCAACTTACTGATCACATGGGGAATAGAACAATTTGAATTTGATTCAAACACTTGATGATAAGGGAAAGCAATTTGAGTTGAAAAAAGAGTCCTAAGTAAAGAAGGAGTTTCACTTCTGAGTATATCCTGAAGAGTCCTATGTAGAAGGATAAAGATTCTACAGATTGAAGATGTCTACGCAAGATAGGAAACATATAAATTAAAGGACTCTTCGTTAAATCAATGAAGTTTTTGATGACTGACACATGAATGGAACATGTTACTTGACCTGGTCCAAGCATAGGAAGACAGGTTTCAGGTTTTACTAATAGATACAGACAAAGATTGCTAAAAGGCAGGAACGAATGAGCAAGCCTAATTCTGATATATTCAAGCTACTGATCACGTGAGAAATTGAAGAAGTTGTGGTTGAGTAAAATACTTGAAGATAAGTTGATTTAAAGAGTTGAAGTTTGACTACAACACTAAGGAGACAAGAGTTGGAATTGAAGAAGGAGTCTCACTTGAAGTAGAACTCTATGTAATGAGAGTTTTGATTAAAGGAGGAGTTTAAAATAAAGAATGACTCTTTGGAGAGCTGTGCTTAAATAGAAGATGC
>NC_061112.1:146818949-146831740 GCF_002878395.1 Capsicum annuum | reverse complement strand
TTTCACTACAACACTAAGAAGACAAGAGTTGGAATTGAAGAAGGAGTTTCACTAAAAGTAGAACTCTATGTAATAGAGTTTTGATTAAAGGAGGAGTTTAAAATAAAGAATGACTCTTTGGAGAGCTGTGCTTAAATAGAAGATGCATCATTCAGAGTAATTCACGCACTTTTAAAAAGCAAAAAAGCACAATCGACAAATTGACTTCACGAAGTGCTATTCAATTACTGAAGAAACACATTGAAGAACCAGGTCCTAAGTAAAGAATCTAGCTAAGAGTTTTAGCTTTGATTTTTAGAGTTGTTCATTATGTTTGAGCTATTGATGTAATATTAGTTTTAGTGTATTATAAACTGAATTAGGAGATAGTTTTCGAGTTGGGAAAAACTCAGAGACTTTGGGAACGCATACCTTGGGAGGCGTGTGTGTAGTTAGGAATTAGAGTTTATAATTCCTAGTCATTGAGTTAAAGGAATTAGAGTTTATAATTTCTAGTTGTTGAGATATAGGGATCAGAGTTTATGATTCCTATTTGTTGGTTACAGGAGTTTTGTAATCAGTCGTTGTTGAGGCTCAGAGTTATTTAGTGAAGTTGGGGTTAAATCTTGTAAAGGTGCAGGTCGTGGTTTTTTTACACCTTTTAAGCCGGGTGTTTTCCACGTAAAAATCATTGTGTTCTTTACTTTCTGTTTTACTGCTTCCTTGAAACACGTCAATGGAACACGTCAGGTAACCCGTTCCATCGATTAGCAATAATTAGGCAAAAATAAGATAATCAGTAGGGCACGAACTCTAACACAAGTAGCCATACATATAGCTAGGAACCATGTGTTCAATGAAAGGACCAAACACATTGAAGTCGACTGTCATTTGTTAGGGAAAAGCTACATAAAGCACTCATTCAACTTTAACATATTTCATCTACTGATCAATTAGCTGATATACTTACTGAGGCCCTCTTCGGTCCCAAACATCATTCCGTTCTTGGCAATTTGTCAGTGCATTCCCACCTCCAACTTGAGGGTGGGTGTTGAGATTATCAAATTTAATTATGCTATTAGTTTAGTTAGTATAGTTTGGTGTTAGCGTTGTTACCTGTACAACTAACCGATTAGTTTCTTGTTATTAGAGTAGTTATGCTGACTAGGCAGTTGGTAATGCCTTGTTGCAATCTGTAGACAACTGACATTTTATTTTTCTTACTTGTATATATAGATTGCTCCTACATGAATAAAATCAGTTTTTGGTTTCTCACTTTAACCTCTCAAATATCTTCTCTAGAGCTCAAACTGCTCCATTGATTGAGTTTATGATCTGCTTCCATTGAAGCTTCTTCAATTTTAACAAACTATTTGTGAGAAAAATGTCTACTAGATACCCATTTATTATTGATTGATGTGTCTAATAGAAAATAAGGTTGGTTTGAATTATTTAGACGAAATCAAAATTTTTACTAAGAGAGTTTAAATTTGAAGAAAAATTAATTGAAGGGGATTCAAATCTATTATATGTACATAAAAAGTTATTTTATTCATTTATAAATAATATAATTTTTTATGATAAGGGATCCGTATGAACCCCATGTCAAAGGTTTGCTTTGACATGAGTCGAGATGTCCAAGTGAATTTTCTGGGAAATTTTTTTTCGGCATAGTGATGACGTGGTCACAAAAGAGCCAATAGGTTTTTACCCACTAGTACCAATAATGTATTCAACCTTTCATTTCAACTGTATTACAATGAGTACTTTAGCAAGGAAAAAGTGGTGAAATGTACTACCTCACAAATAAAATGAACTAGCAAGTTAGTCGCCAATTAATACTGTTCCGCAAGTTACACGTTTGGTGGATCTGTGGAAAATGTTACTGCGCATTTACTTTGTTAGGTGGACACGTTATACCATTTGTCCTGATACCTAATTTTCTAACATGGATACCCCTTTAAATATATGTCTAGTACACATGTTCTTGATTATAAAGTTCCAGTTTTTAGTTAACTTTGCATTTTTTTTTTTTAAGTATGGATTATTATTATTATGCCACTCCTCTGGCTCTCTTGCTTGCCTGGACTTTGGTCCAAGGCTTCAATTTAATACTATCATTAAGAACAAATAGGAGGAGGAGAAAGCTTCCTCCAGGACCCTTGCCATTACCCGTAATCGGAAACCTTCACTTGCTAGGCAATCAACCCCATAGATCCCTTGCAAAACTTGCCGATTTTCATGGCCCAATTATGCGTCTGAAGCTGGGACAAACAACCGCTGTGGTCATTTCTTCTTCAGACATGGCCAAACAAGTGCTCCAAAAGCAGGTCTCAGCCTTCTCTAGCAGGTCAATTCCTGATTTAGTCCAAGTTGACAATTTTCACCTGTTCTCCGTAGCTTGGCTTCCCGCATCCCGGCCTCAATGGAGAAATCTCCGCAAAATCTTGAATTCCCGCATCTTCTCCGTCAATAACCTTGATGCCAGCCAGCACCTTAGGTATGTTAACTTATTGTATGATTACGTTATTTACAAGTTTAAACTGTTAGAGATGACATATTTTTAATTATTTGCGGAATCATGTTTTCAATAAGGTTCAAGAAGATCCAAGAACTTGTAGTTTACTGTCAAAGGAGTAGCGAAATGGGCGAGGCGGTTGATATTGGGGGTGCAATTTTCAGGACCATGTTGAATTTACTTTCCAACACCCTCTTCTCAAAAGACTTGGTGGATCCATATGAAAATTCGGGTAAAGAATTTATGGAAATGGTGGAGGGAATAATGTTGGAGTTGGGTAAACCAAACTTGGTAGATTACTTTCCGGTGCTAAAAATAATAGATCCTTTAGGGCTGAGGCGATATAATTCTCTTTTCGGGAAACTACTAAAGCTATTTCATGGATTGATAAATGAGAGACTGGAGCTAAGGAAGTCCCAAAATGTTCAAAAAACTGATGTTTTAGAAGCCTTAATCACAGCCAGTGAACATGATCCCCAAGAGATTGATCGCATGCATATAGCAACAATATGTTTGGTGAGCTATCTTTAGTTCTCCTTCTTTATTTTTATTTTTTGAAATTAAGGGTAGGAGATTAGATTTCCTATGTATGTATGTATATATGTATGATCTTTCATGGCCACTTACAAATTGAATAGAAGAAAATGATAATTCAGATCTATTATGTGTAAACATGAAGATCTGTTGTAAACATAAACTAAAATAAGTTTGTAAGGGGCTACAAAACCAAATCTCTCAATTCGTAATCGAAAATACTAAATTCAAGTGAAACCTTTAAATATGCATGAGTTGGTGAATTATCCATCCGTGGTTTGCATGATTAGTTTCTCGAGTAATTTTCACCTCAAGGTTTTCAGTGTATTTCAGGACTTATTTGTTGCCGGAACTGACACAAGTTCGAACGTAATGGAGTGGGCTATGGCTGGGCTTCTTAAAGCTCCAGAGATTATGAAGAAAGCTCAAGACGAGCTCTCAGAAGTCATCGGAGAAGGGAAGGCAATAGAGGAAGATGACGTAGTCCGACTCCCTTACTTGCAGTGCATTATTAAAGAAACTTACAGGCTGCACCCTCCAGCTCCTTTTTTGGTTCCCCGAGAAGCAGGGCAAGATGTTGAGGTATGTGGCTACACTGTCCCTAAAGGTTCAAAACTGATGGTTAATGCGTGGGTAATTGGTCGGGACTCAACCCTTTGGGAAGACTCTTTGGTGTTTAATCCTGATAGGTTTAAGGATTCAAAATTGGATGTGCGAGGTCAAGATTTTGAGTTAATTCCATTTGGTGCTGGTCGAAGGATTTGCCCTGGTTTGCCTTTGGCAATAAGGATGGTTCCAGTTATGCTTGGCACACTGTTGAATACATTTAACTGGAAAATTGAGGGTGATATTGCTCCAAAAGACTTGGACATGCAGGAGAAATTCGGCCTCACCTTGGCCAGACTTCATCCTCTCCGAGCTGTTCCACTTCCCCTCTGAAATCCAAAATTAGATGGTTTCCTAGAAAAGCCAATGGATGATGAACGTTGTTACTAATATTTCATTTCCAAGAAAATGAAAAAGAAATAAAGAATTTAGCACTCATATAAGCACAAATTATGTAATATTGCAGCTACGGAAAGTTTCTTCCCAGTAAAGAGATCGGGAAACAGATGCATCGGATTTTACTTGAAGTTCAAAACATACAAGGCAATTTGAACATGTAATTCTTACCTTTCATAATTACCTCATGTTTAATTATAGTTGAAACAATTACCTCTCTTTGTAGCTTGATCCTTTAATTTGCGTCGCATAATTATAGACTATAGTCAGTTCTTCAGAATTATATGAAAAAGGAAGCTAAATGCTTACTACTGCTTGATAACTAACAATATATTTGGTGTAATTCACAAGTTAGCTTTTAGGAGAATATTGTTAATATATCCTTATCTCTACCTTATGAAGGTAGGTAGAGAGGTTGTTTCCAAAAGATCATCGACTTAAAGAAAAGGATATCAAATCAGTAAGAAAAGAAAATACATTAGTGAAACCATCATGTTGAAAATAATGATAAAAGAATAGTATCAACAATAAATAATACAATACATAAGCAAGTGAAACAAGTTGAAATTGAGGGCGACATTGCACCAATAGATTTGGACATGCAGGAGAAATTTGGCCTCACATTGGCTGCAAACTCTGAATATACACTAGATAACCTCAAACCAAAGGATGGATTACTAGAAAAGTCTATGAATGAATAGTTGAATAGCTACTTCAATGATCTATCTAATAATATTTCCTTTAATGTCCAAACATAATGTTGTATGCATGTGCTGGAGGATGTTCCAGACACGTTAATCCAAGAACGAAATTGACCACGAATCAAATCGAGAAAACGTATACAGAAACGTATATCATAATTTGTGTGCGGGTACATCTTAATTAGAAACGATAAAAAATAATATTTTAATATTATGCACGCATCACGCGAGTACATATACTAGTTATGATGTAAAAAGAAAATAAAGAATACAATAATTTAACGAAAAAAATTAATGAACAAAGAAACATATAAGAGAAAAAAGAAAAGAAAAAATGAGTACAGACATAAAAATAAAAAGAATTAAAAGTGAGATAAATAACTAACGGTACAAAGAATCGGAAGAGAACCTAACCTTAATGAATTGACTATGAAGGTGCCAGTCAAGTGGTTTGAGGACATTCGGTCGGTTCCCGTTCGCCTCCCTCTCCTCATAATCAATTAGTGGGTAGGGTGGTCATGTAAGGGGACATTTAGTTATAAATAATTTACTCCTATACTTTCGCCAAATATTTTAAAACCCAAGCCCGTTTAGATTTAACGCAAGTCCTATAATTTGTCCTAAATCTAAGTCTCTAATAAGTCAGACCTCAGTCTCTCAACGCCTCACTCTCCACTCTCAACTCTCACTGTTTAGTAGATGTATTATGTGCCTACTGCTGAACGCAAGTCCTATAATTTGTCCAAGCTAACATTCACCACTATAAATATATATATGTCTAGTACACATGTTCTTGATCATAAAGCCCCAGTTATTAGTTAAATTTGCATGCATCTTTTTTGCAACGTTATTACTATGAATTATTATTATACCACACCTCTAGCTCTCTTACTTGCCTGGACTTTGGTCCAAGGCTTCACTTTGTTACTAGCATTAACAACAAATAGAAGCAGGAGAAAGCTTCCTCCAGGACCCTCGCCATTACCCATTATTGGGAACCTTCACTTGCTAGGCAATAAACCCCATAGATCCCTTGCAAAACTTGCCAATTTTCATGGCCCAATTATGGGTCTGAAGTTGGGACAATTAACAACTGTGATCATATCTTCTTCAGACATGGCCAAACATGTTCTCCAAAAGCAAGACTTAGCCTTCTCTAGCAGTATGTCAATTCCTGATACAGTCCTAATCAACAACTAACACATGTTCTCGGTTTCTTGGCTTTCCATTTGCCCTCAATGGAGAAGTCTCCGAAAAATCTTAAATTCCCACATATTCTCCGTTAGCAAGCTTGATGCCACTCAGCACCTTAGGTACGTACGTTTAAGTTGTGTGACCGTATCATCTGAAAATTTAAACAACCGTTTAAAGATATCAAGCTTAATTTGTCTGATTAATAGATATCTTTTGATAATGAATGATAGATGGTATTACTCGATCCAGAATCTTAGCGTGATCTGAAATCATCTTAACTATGTGATCACTAGCCTCATCAAAATTCTAACACATTTTTTAAACTACTTACTGAATCATGTTTTCAATAAGGTACAAGAAGATCGAAGAACTTGTTGTTTACTGTAGAAAGAGTAGCCAAATGGGCGAGGCGGTTCATGTTGGTGCTGCAATTTTCAGGACCATGTTGAATTTACTTTCCAACGCCCTCTTCTCAAAAGACTTGGCGGATCCATATGAAAATTCGGGTAAAGAATTTATGGAGATGGTGGAGGGAATAATGTTGGAGTTGGGTAAACCAAACTTGGTAGATTACTTTCCAGTGCTAAAAATAGTAGATCCTCTTGGGTTGAGGCGATATAATTCTAGTTTCGGGAAGCTACTAAAGCTACTTGATGGTTTGATAAATGAGAGGGTGGAGTTGAGGAAGTTGAAGGGACAAAAAAGTGATGTTTTTAGACGCCTTACTCACAGCCAGTGAGCAAGCATATAGCTTCAATACTTTTGGTGAGTAATCTTTAATACTCCTTAAGAATATTCTTGATAATTGTTGATTCTCCCATATTGGTTTGGTTGTAAATGGGTGTTTGGTCGATCACCTTATATGTTCTTGAACAATACCCCCTCCATGATCTACCTTTTGAGGTCTAGATAGACTTGAGGGACGTTCTTTTTTTTAATCATGGCATAAAGTTAGGCTCATCTTGGTTCATTTTTTTCTGGAACCTCTTTCATTATTGTTAGGGCATGAGAAGTTTTGATGATAGACAGATGAATGAAACATGTTGTGCAAGCTGGTCCATACAAGTGAAACTGCTTCAGACATATGGAGTGCATGCTGAAATCATTACATGCTAAAGTTATTGCATAAGCTATCAACACATGGATAAGCAAAGGATGTTCACACGGCTATATAAAGATAATTGGAGCAGTTAGAGTTTGAGTAGATCAAGAAATCTACAAGGCAGAAGGATAAAGCAAAAGAGTCCTACAGAAGATACAAGTAAAGAAGAAAAAGGACTGCATCTAAGGGAGCATATATAGATGACAAGCTGCATTTAAATAGCGAAAAAAGCACTGATAAGAAAATCAACAATTAGCAAAATCGTTCACCAACTTGAAGAAGAACCTAGTTCTCACTTAGTATGTTTTAGACTGCTTGTAATAGGAAGGTTATTGAGTTGTAATGAGTAAATGGTTCTAGTCTCAGTATTCTATAAGCTGATTTAGGAATCACGTCTTCAAGTTAGGAAACTCGAAGACTTGGGAACACTTATCTTGGGAAGATTTGTGTTTTTGTAGTAATAGGAGTTAGAAGTTTTAATTCCTTATTTACAAGAAGTCTTGTAATTGTGTTGATTGTTGAGGCTCAAAGTTATAGTGAAGATTGGGGTTAAATCCTGTAGAGGTATAGGTTGTAGTTTTTTTACACCTTTTTGAGCCGGGTGTTTTCCACATAAAAATTACTGTGTTCAGTTTTTACTTCTGTCAACCACGTATACTTACTTGTTCCACAGATAGACAATCAGTAGGGATCATACTCTAACAAGTGGTATCAGAGCCGATTGTCTTAAATAGGGTTTGCATCTAATATCAGATCATTTTGATAAATTCCGCACCTCCTACTGGTCACAGTGAAGGTAAATCCACTACTAGACCCCCACTCTTTGATGGTACTCATTTCATCTGGTGAAAAGCCAGGATGGAGATGTTTATTCAAGAAAAAGACTATGAATTATGGGATAGGATTACTGAAGGTCCTACTATCCCTATGAAGACAGAAAATGGTGTGCAAGTCAAGAAAATAAGGAGTGGGTTTAGTGCTGATGATCTTTTGGCTTTAAAGAAAAATGCTAAGGCAAAAAATATCCTAGTCTGTGGTCTAGGACCTGCTGAATACAATAGAATATCTACCTGTACCATTGCTAAGAAAATATGGGATGCCTTAGTAAATGCCCATGAAGGTACCTCTCAGGTAAGGAAATTCAGGATCTCTCTCCTTTTTACTGAATATAAAGTGTTTACGATGAAGGAAAATGAATCCTTGCATGATATGATGACAAGACTTACTACTCTAACAAATGAGTTAACCTCCTTGGGAAAAGTCATCACTGAATAAGAACAAGTAGAGAAGGTTCTGAGGGTGCTACCAAAGTCAAAATGGAATGTTAAAGCCACTGCAATTAGGGAAGTAAATAAGGATCTCACAGGTATGACTTTGGATGAACTAGTAGGGAATTTAAGAACCTATGAAATGGAAGTTGATGGCATTAAGGAACAGAAAGCTTTTGAAAAAATCTTGGCCTTGAAGGCTTCTGATAGTGATGAAGAGATTGAACTGGATAAGGAACAAATTGCCTTCATAACAAAAAATTTCAGCAACTTTTTTAAGAAGAAGAAAGGAACAGGTAGCAAGAAGCGTTCCAATGACAATCCAAACGGATGTTACAAGTGTGGAAAGAATGATCATCAGATCAGAGAATGTCCTCTCTGGGAAATAGAATGGAGGAAGGAAAGAGTTGAAAAAGAACAAAAGGCCAGGAGGAAGGAAAAGAAAGAACATGCCATGATAGCTACATGGGGATCTGACTCTGATAATGATGATGATGGAGTTGATGAGACAACATTTATGGCTTTTGGAGACTCAGACACTGAGGAAGAAGATGATGCTTCTGAGGTAAGTTTACTTGAACTAAAATAAAAACTGCATTTTTTTAAAAACTAAACTTGTTTCCTTGATGAGTGATTTAATTAAAATTTCCAAGAATTAACTTCTGATAGGGATAAATTGTTCAACAGTCTTGCAAGTCTTAAATTTGATTTCATTGTCTTGAAAGTTTGCAAGCAAAATGTTGACAAAGAAAATTACACTCTCAAGGAACAAATTACACTGCTTGAATCCTCAAATAATGATCTTAAGTCTGAAATTCTTAAATTGACTCTCACTGGCCATGGGAAAAAGGCCATAAGTAAAGAACAAGTAAATGCTGAACTTGAGTTAACTAAGTACAAACAAGAATGCTATGACTTGACTGAAAAGATGGATAAGATGAGTCAAGAGGTAGCAAGATTAAAATTAGATCTAGAAAAGTCAAATAGATGGACAAATTCTTCAAGAATTGTTCATCAGCTTGGTAACAAAAATCACAATGAAAAAACAGGCTTGGGTTTTTATAAAGAAGCTGATAATCTTCAAGACTTATGCTATATTTTTGGCAATCTTGGACATCCTACTACTGAATGTCCTATGGCTTCTAAAAGCAGATTTCGAAGTCTGAACCTGGCAACCAAACTTTCTCAGACCAAGAAAACAAACACTAAAATTAGTCTGAGAAATAAGTCAATCTACTTGCTTCCTGCTTGGACTAGAAGGAATTTAATTCATCCTTTTACTAACAAAACAGGACCCAAGCTTGTCTGGGTTCTTAAGTATAACCATTGACTTTTTGTGCAGGAGAAGGTGAAGGGAACAAAAGGCACTGGTACCTAGATAGTGCTTGCTCAATACATATGACCGGTGACAAGCAAAAGTTCCTTCCACTCTCCAAAATAGATGGTAGGGGAGTCTCTTTTGAAAATGGAAAAAGGGGAATCATAATTGGAGTTGGAAAAATTGGCTCATCTGAGTCAAAAGCTGTGGAGGATGTTTATCTTAGGGAAGGACTGAAGCATAACCTGCTAAGCATTTCACAATTATGTGACAAAGGTAATAAAGTAATTTTCACTGCTGCAGGTGTTAAAAGGATGGACACCAAAGAAATTATGCTTACTTCAAGGAGATACAGAAATGTATACAAAGCAGACATAATGGCAATACTTGGACCTGAGTTAAATTGTCTAAGTACAATAGAAACTGATCCCCTCCTTTGGCACAGAAGACTTGGACATGCAAGTCTGAAACAACTGAACATACTTTTCTCGAAAGACATGGTATTGGAACTACCCAAGACCAATTTTAAGAAAGAAAAGTTATGTAGTGCATGTGTAAGATGGAAGCAAGTAAAATCCTCTTTCAAGTCAAAGATCTATGTTAGCACTACCAAATGTCTTGACCTGGTTCATATGGACTTGTGTGGACCAATGAGACAACAAAGCAGAGGTGGAAAAAGGTATATTTTTGTAATTGTTGATGATTATTCCAAGTTCACCTGGACTTTGTTTCTAGCCTCTAAATAAGATGCCTTTGATGTCTTTGAAATCTTTATTAAGAAAATATAAAAGAAACTGGGCACTTCATTAGTTTCCATAAGGTCTGACCATGAAACAGAATTTGAGAATGCAAAATTCTTAGATTTTTGTTCATCAAATGGAATAGATCATAACCTCTCAGCTCCTAGAACTCTGCAACAAAATAGAGTGGTAGAAAGAAAGAACAGAACCTTGGAAGATATGGCTAGAACAATGATTCTTACAGCAAATGTTGCCAAAAACCTATGGGCTGAGGCAATAAGTACTGTAGCATATATCACTAACAGATGCATAATCAGACCCATGTTCGAAAAGACTCCCTATGAATTACTAAAAGGTAAAAATCCTAACATTTCTCACTTTAAAACTTTTGGTTGCAAATGTTTCATACATAATAATGGTAAGGATAATTTGGGAAAATTTGATGCCAAAAGTGATGAGGGAATCTTTTTAGGTTATTCACTTCATAGTAAGTCTTACAGAGTTTTAAACAACAGAACTAACTATATTGAAGAAAGCATGCATGTGATTTTTGATGAGTTTTATGTTAAGACTAACCTGCAGGAAGAAAACGACACTGAGGAATAGGTTACACAACATGTTCCATCGATTGAAGCAGTCAAACTTGGGGGCACTTTCATAGAGGGAACTGAAGATGAAGACACAGTGTTAGGGGGAACTCATCCATCAACTACTTCACATCAGAACATTAGCAGTGATCCAAGCATCTTACTAGGCTTGATCCCAAAAGGATACAAGTATCAAGGTTCGCACCCCATTGAGAATGTACTTATTGATCTCACTTCTGGAATCACCACAAGATCTAGATTGAGAAGTATGTGTGCATTCAAGGCATTCCTGTCAGAAATAGAACCAAAGAAAGTAAGTGAGGCATTGCTTGATATTGATTGGATCATAGCCATGCAGGATGAATTGAATCAGTTTGAGAGAAGCAAAGTATGGCATTTAGTTCCTCTTCCAAAAGATAGATCAGTCATTGGGACTAAATGGGTGTACAAAAATAAAGTTGATGAGCATGGAACAGCCACAAGAAACAAAGCAAGACTGGTGGTTCAAGGATACAACTAAGAAGAAGGAATTAACTTTGATGAGACTTTTGCTCCTGTAGCAAGACTTAAAGCCATAAGATTACTGGTTGCCTTTGCCTCTTACATGGAGTTTATTTTGTACTAGATGGATATGAAGAGTGCATTCCTAAATGGCATTCTCAAAGAAGAGGTTTATGTGAAGCAAACTCCAGGATTTGAAAGCAGAGAGTTTCCAGATCATGTGTACAAGATGGATAAGGCTTTGTATAGGTTGAAACAAGCACCAAGGGCCTGGTATGAGAGATTATCAAAGTTTTTACTGGAGCATGGACACACCAGAGGTAAAATTGACAATACCTTTTTCTTAAAAACTAATAGAAAGGATTTGTTAGTTGTGTAGGTGTATGTGGATGACATTATTTTTGGCTCAACCAAGATGAATATGACTCATGACTTTGCTAAAATCATGAGTTGTGAGTTTGAAATGAGCATGATGGGGGAGTTAAATTACTTCCTGGGTCTTCAAATAAGACAGTCAACATCAGGAACAATGATCCATCAACGAAAGTATGTCAAAGAGCTTCTCAAAAAATTCTCCATGGAGGAAATTAAAGAAATAAGTACTCCCATTGCCACTGCCACAAAACTTGATCTGAATGAAATAGGTTCTGATGTAGAACAAAAACTATATAGAGGTATGATAGGGTCCTTATTGTATCTCACAGCAAGCAGACCTGACATTGTGTTTAGTGTAGGACTATGTGCAAGGTTTCAAGTTAATCCAAAAGAATCCCATCTGAAGTCTGTAAAAAGAATCTTCAGATATTTGAAAGGAACTAGTGATCTTGGGTTGTGGTATCCCAAAGGTAGTAACTTTAATTTGGCAGGATACTCTGATGCTGATTATACAGGATATTTGGTGGACAGGAAAAACACTATAGGTATGGCACACTTCTTAGGATCATGTTTGATTACCTAGTCCACAAAGAAGCAAAATTCAGTAGCTTTGTCTACTGCTGAGGCTGAATACATTGCTGCTGGGTTATGTTGTGCTCAATTGTTATGGATCAAACAACAACTTCTGGATTTTAGGGTAGATGTAGGTTGTGTTCCCATCTTTTGAGATAACACAAGTGCTATAAACATAGCCAAAAATCCTGTCCAACATAAAAGAACTAAGCATATTGATATCCGTCATCACTTCCTTTGAGACAATGTTGAAAAAGGAAATATATCAATTATGTTTTGTTCAACTGAGGAACAAATTATTGATATATTCACTAAGGCTTTGAGTAGGGAACACTTTGAAAAAAATAGGTTAGCATTGGGGATGATTAAAATTGTATAAATCTCCTTCAATGATTGACT
>NC_061112.1:146805790-146815949 GCF_002878395.1 Capsicum annuum | reverse complement strand
ACTAAGGCTTTGAGTAGGGAACACTTTGAAAAAAATAGGTTAGCATTGGGGATGATTAAAATTGTATAAATCTCCTTCAATGATTGACTAGAATATGCTATGCTTGAGTGATTGTTGATTAATTCAGTCTTACACATTTAGTTGTGTGTCCTAATTCCAAGATTTAAAGCAATGTGATATATCTATGTGTTGTTTTTTTGGATAGATGGATCATCAAGGCAAGAGTGGTCATGGACTAATCAATCACAGGTATGATTATTGTTTTTCATAGTAGCATTAAGAGAAACAGGCCATCTACAAAGTTCTTTCTATAATGATTAAAACCGCCAAAACCCAACAGTCATCTTCTTCAAAAGGCTGCCAGACCTTTCCTATCCATACTGAACCTCTACATCAGCACGTTTCTCCAAAATCACAGTCCCTTTATCTTTCAAATTCCTTCTTACTCTTCTTAAATACGCCTCTTGTTTTCTCTCATATCTCCACTTCTCCTTCAACCTCTAAATATTCACCATACTATGGCGTCTTCCTCCTCTTTTTTTCCACAAAATCTGACATTAATCCTTCTACACAACTTATTCTCCACCCAAACATCAATTTACCCTCACTTATCCAACCCCAAATCCTTCTCAACCATCTGATTTCCCATTCTTCAAGACCTTACCACACCCTTTCTCTCACTCTTTTTTCAAACCCTTACTCTTTCCAGAACCCTTACCACTATCAGTAGCTCCTTTTTAAATCCTTGATCGAGATGACATTCCAATTGCCAACCTTATTCCTAGACGGTCAAGATCGAATCTGAAATAAAAACCCTCATTTATCTCCATTATTGTCGATGATGATACTCTTGAACACTCTTCTCCCGTCATTCCTTTATCTTGAACTCCACATACTCGAAAAAGGAAACAACAGGAAGATACTTATTTGGAAGAGTCACTTAGGGCAAATAAAAAGAAATGAGTCGTGCCTAATGCTTCTCTTTCCCCATGTGATTCCTCTCCTGACATTCTCATTCGCTCCAAGATAAAGCTAAAGCAGAAGCATACCATAGCTAAAACGTCAAAACCATATCTCTCTCGTAAAATGTCCCCTTCTCCCACTCCCAAAGCCTCTTCATCTTCAAAATCCACTGTTAAAGCCTCTACTGACAAAGTCTCTACTGGAAAAGCCTCTACTCCTTCTAAAGATTCTCCAAAATCTGTGTTACTTTCGAAGAAATAGGTCCCTAAACCTGGTCCTTCTGTCTCATCTGCCTTAGATTCAGACTATCTTCCTGACACTTCTTTTGTGCTTCCTGATGATTTTGATGTTGATACTAATATTGATACTTCTGCTAATAAAGCTTCTCAGTCAGACTATGTTCTGTATTTTCAGAAATAAAAGATGGTTAGAGATAGGGTTGTCACTGGTTTTGAGGGTCTTGATATGGAAACTTTGGTATCCAAATTGAGGGCTCAAGGGTGGTCATCCTTTCTTCTGCATGGTAATCATCAAAGAAGGTTTGGAAAAGATAAAGTGTATGAATTTTATACACATGGAGTTGCGCTTGGGGAGATGATCTCAACCTCTGTTCATGGAAAATTCATCAATATTTATCCTACTGATTTGGGTAGAATTCTAAATATTTCTACTGGAGGTTGGGCTCACTATGTGAAAGAATCTTGGCCTTCTCTTGACAATCTTCCATCCGCCCCTGATATCTGCAGAAAATTTTCTAGAAATCCTCTCCTTCCTTCACATCGTAAGGTGATGAAGAATGAAATGTCTTCTTTCTATCAGTTGTATTTTAATGTGATCCACAAAATAATCTTACCCAGGCAGGAGAGGCGCACAGTTGCAAGCTTTCTTGATCTTACCTTAATAGAACTATTAGATTCTGAGATTCCAATAGCCCTTCCCCAACTCATTATTATGGAAAGGGTACTCATCAAAGATAAGAATGTTTATGCTCTGCCCTATCAGTTCTGGCTTGCCCCTGTGTTTGATGATTTTTGTGTCTCTGTCAAGGTATGGTCCTTACAGACAACTAAGGATGTGATTGGACAAGTGAACCATCCTATGTTACCTGCTGCTATGAGACATGCAGACAACCCTATGCAGAAGTTGTGAAATGCCTTAGAGGCAAAGCAGGGTAAGCTAGAGGTTGCACAGGCTGCATTGGAGGCTACCCAGGCTATTTATGAAGATTAAAAGAGGGCTCTTGAAGCTCAAATTGCTTCCCCCACAGCCACTTTGGAGAAGGAAAAAACTGAAAATGCTGTTATCATTCGATTGCTGACCTCTTTTATCCCCTACCTCCTTAAAATAAACTCCTCCTTCATTCCTTAGTTTTTTTCTTTCTTCTTTGCTGCTTCTTGGTCCAACTTGTTTCACTTTTTGGTCTTACTGGATAATGAAAATTGTATCTATTTTTGTGCATAAAATAGACCTCTTTTGCCTCACTTGATCTACTTCTGTTTAATTCAATGCTTAGTTATCTCTTGCTCTGACTCTTGCTTGTTTTAGTGATAGCCCCAGTGGCTATGGATTATTAAACAGTTTTTCACTTATTGGCTCAGCTTTTTGATGATGTCAAAAGGGGGAAGTATAGATTATACAATGCTTATAACTCAACTGATCTAACCTGTTTCATTCTACTGTGATCCTTTTATTGAATTTCTTATTGAGTATGTTAGGTTCTTGGTAATACTGTGCTGATAAGTTTGTCATCATCAAAAAGGGGGAATTTGTTAGGGCATGAGAAGTTTTGATGATAGACAGATGAATGAAATATGTTGTGCAAGTTGGTTCATACAAGTGAAACTACTTCGGACATATGGAGTGCATGCTGAAATCATTACATGCTAAAATTATTACATAAGCTGTCAACACATGGATAAGCAAAGGATGTTCACACAGCTATATGAAGATAATTGGAGCATTTAGAGTTTGAGTAGATCAAGAAGTCTACAAGGCAGAAGGATAAAGCAAAAGAGTCCTACAGAAGATACAAGTAAAGAAGAAAAAGGACTGCATCTGAGAGAGCATATATAAACGACAAGCTGCATTTAAATAATGACAAAAACACTGATAAAAAAATCAACAATCAGCAAAATCGTTCACCAACTTGAAGAAGAACCTAGTTCTCACTTAGTATGTTTTAGACTGCTTGTAATAGAAAGGTTCTTGAGTTGTAATGACTAAATTGTTATAGTCTCAGTATTCTATAAGCTGAGTTAGGAATCACGTCTTCAAGTTAGGAAACTCGAAGACTTGGGAACACTTATCTTGGGAAGATTTGTGTTTTTGTAGTAATAGGAGTTAGAAGTTTTAATTCATTGTTTACAAGAAGTCTTGTAATTGTGTTGATTGTCGAGGCTCAAAGTTATAGTGAAGATTGGGGTTAAATCCTGTAGAGGTACAAGTCATGATTTTTTACACCTTTTTGAGCCGGGTGTTTTCCACATAAAAATTACTGTGTTCAGTTTTTACTTCTGTGAACCACGTATACTTGTTCCACAGATAGGCAATCAGTAGGGATCATACTCTAACAATTATCAATCGCTAATCCTCATTGCCTTTTTCTTTTGGAAGGTATGGCGGACAATTTGATGAGTTTAGCCTTTTAATGTTTGAAGCATTAATTGAACATATTGTACTTTGAAATTATGAATTCAAAATTTAAAAGTATTTCTATAGATTCTTAGTTTGATCTTCCTTAGTGGTCCTTGCTTGTTTGAAAAAAGCAAAGCGAAGCTAATTTCTCGTAATTGCTTGCCCCAAAAAATTAGTATGTGCTTTTTCAAGTATAAATCTGTTGTGCAAAAATATTTGATCCAATTGAACGGATAATATTAAAAGTAACATGCGTCGGAGAATTATTCCTAAGTGGTTTCCGTGAGTTATTTTTTCACCTCAAAGTTGTTGGTGTATCTCAGGAACTTTTCATTGCTGGGACTGATACAAGTTTGAACACAGTGGAATGGGCTATGGCTGAGATTCTTAAAGCTCCAGAGATTATAACGAGAGTCCAAGCCGAGCTCGGAGAAGTCATCAGATAAGGCAACCCAATGGAGGAAGCTGACATTGCCCGACTGCCTTACTTACAGTGCATTATTAAAGAAACTTTCAGGATGCACCCTACAGGTCCTTTATTAATGCCTAAAAAAGTAGATCAAGATGTCGAGGTATATGGCTACACCATCCCTAAAGGTTCAAAAGTGATGATAAATGTGTGGGCTATTGGTCGAGACTCAACCCTTTGGGAAGACCCTTTGGTGTTTAATCCATATAGGTTTATGGATTCAAAATTGTATGTGCGAGGTTAAGACTTTGCGTTAATTCAGTTTGGTGCTGGTCGAAGAATTTGCCCTGGTTTACCATTAGCAATAAGGATGGTTCCGATAATGCTAGGCACACTATTGAATACATTTAAATGGAAAATTGAGGGCGAGATTGAACCAAAAGACTTGGACATGCAGGAGAAATTTGGCCTCAGCTTAGCCAAACTTTGTCCTCTCCGAGCTGTCCCATTTCCCCGATGAAATCCAATGGATGATGTACAATGAAAAAGAAGTATTATGCCAGCTATATTTTATTTCCAGAAAATGAAATAGAAAACGTTAAAACTCATGCCCATGGGGTTTAAGAATAGTCCCACATACCTTAAGTTATTTAGTTCAAAGAATGGAACTCTAATCTTGACTCTTTTCTTGGGATCTTTGTAACACCCCGTATTTTGGTTTTGCTCTACTGGGGGCCTTGTCCTAGTTTTTCAGACAGTTATCTTTAGATCATGTAGTAGAGATTTTGCAGACTATTCTAGATATTGTTAGTGATTTTCAGATTTCATTTCTTTTTGTTAAACTTAATCCAGAGTATGACCATATTTCCGTATCAGATTATATTTCTGCATCTTTTTTTATTATGTGAATATTGTGCATGATTACCAGATAGAGTAAGACGCCTGGGCCTTCTTGGTTCGGGATGTCTGTCATGGCCAGGCCCTAGTTCAGGTCATGATAAACTTAGTATCAAAGCATGGTTCATGGTCCCAGGGTGTCTGCAAAACCGTGTCTGGTAGAGTCTTATTTATGGGTGTGTAGTGCACCACATTTATAAGCAGAAGGCTACTAGACGTTTAGGAATGTCTCTCTTTGTTCATGTTCTAGTTCATGCTATAGGGTCAGAATGTCCCTCTTACATACTCTAAATCGTGCTATAGTATCGCCCATACGGAAGTAAAGTCATTCCAATTCTTTCTTTACTTTGATGTGCTTCGATATGTCTCATTATTGGGGTGGTTCAAGTGCAGAAGTTTAGAGTCTAAACGGTATGGTCCTTTCTGATTAAGTCATATAAGAGTTTAAAATTTATGCAAGGACTTGAGAAGAGCACGTTAGTACTCCAAGGTGTATTGATTCTAGTGTGAACTTTGATTCTGATGAATATATTACCTTTCAGCCTGCAGTATTAAGTGTATTCAGTCCTTTCCAAAATTTATGTTGCAGACATCATACTTCAGGGGGAATGATGTGTAGCCGAATGTTGGAACTGTATTTTCACTTGAGTAGTAGTATAAGTTAAAGTGACGGTGTCATGACCTATTGGTAGTGATATTGGACTAAGAAGTTGGTGATAGTGAAGTCCCAAGGCTAGAAATCAGAGTGAGGGTGACTTTTGAGTAGATAAATGTGTTTCGTTGAATAACTGATGTTTGAGAATGATTTACCATTTATAGTGATAGACTAATGTGGTAGCTAATAGAATGTGTGGATGGTATGGTAGTCTGTGGGGAGAGTGTTTGACTTAGATTTCTTTTATATAGAGTAAGATATGTATTCTTAGATCATGGAATGATGTGTGCCAAGTTTCCATCTCTTGTAATTTTGTTATCATTGTGTCATTGAAACTGAAAGTATAGTGAAGTCGTATGAGGCTCTTTCGATTCACTAGCATAGTTGCCTTGTCATTTATCTCATTTCTTGTTTAAAACACAAAAATCAAAGTCTAGTGGAGCCGTATGGGGCCTATTTCGATTCACTAGCAACTTGTTGTTCATCTTGTTATTCTTGTGTTGGTTGGAACTGGGGTTTAGTGGTGTAATGGCAAGAAAAGTGGTAAGGGTGATTTATTGAATATACGTATGGCTAAATCTTTTTGCATATGATTGAGTTGGTAATGAAGTGATACGTCCCTATGTGTTAGTTTAGTAGAAGGTAGGGTAGAGAAGGAGTTATTAGTTAAGGTGAATTATTGTTTACTTGAAATATGAAAAGAGTTGTTGACAGTGTTTGTCGTGCAAGGAAATTATAGGTTATTGATGAAGGCACTTGGTGGATGAGTGGTGTTAATTTTAATGCCCCTGAGATTGCAAGAGGGAGTTTAGTTAGGACTTATGGAGCCATGAACTAAGTTTAGCTGTATAAAAGGTGTAAATAGTAATGATGTGTAGAAGGAAGATGTGTTAATGGATTTTAAATAAGATAGATCATAGGATTGTGATTGATCCTTACTGTTATGAAGTTTTGGCAGATTAATGTTTCCAGATGTTTTGGCATGTAAGAATATTGTATGAAGTGGTGGTTCATCATAGCTAGAACTAGACACTAAGTTGGAATAGTAGATTGTGACCAAGGTGGATATAATGAATTGATATGGTGGGTGTTATTTGTGTGAAAGTAATCTAGTAGACTTGAACATTGTATACAAGGGCTTAAGTTTATTTGATTCGTAATCAAGTCTGACGTTGTAAGTATGATGAAGAAGTATGCCCAAAGTGCTATGGGGCTGTATTATTTTCAAGGATCATTGCATGTTGTGTGGTTAGTAGTACCGTTGAGTTGCTAGGTGGAGAAAGACTACTTAGATAATATTTGACGTTCTTGATAGCTAAGTTATGGAGTTATGATTAATGATGTTGAGCCTTTTTTCATAATCTTGATTCTCATGGTTTAGAAATATAAGTTTAGAGTCATTATGCTGGTAGACTATGATAGAAGTGGTATGGTCCGTCAAAGGTTTGGAGATATCCATGATTAGTGTTAGCAGAATCTGAGTTGGTGAATGTTTAAGATGTTTTATGATGACTTTTGGGGCTATAGAAACCTAAGGGGTTGAATCTTAGAAGGGGGTATTAGCATTGGTTGCTATACATGAAGATACCGTCTTACAGGGTAAGTTTAGTTTTATGTGTATTGTTATATCCCCAACTCTAGAGTAAAGTGATTTCAGTTTATACCAGAGTATATATAGTGGTTTACAAACTTAGATTAATGGATTAAATCTAAGGGGGAGATAATAGAACGAGTAACTAAGTCAAGTTTTTAGATGCTAATAGATGTACCAGTAAGTTGTGGAATTGGTCGTAAGAAAGAATGATGCTCGATCTATTCTTATTTCAGTAGTTTACTTTGGTTATTCCAATACATACTCATGCTTTATGTTTCAGCTTCATGATCATAGCTCATGTCCATGCATATGATAAGGAATCATGTACTCTCCTAGTTCCTAGTATGATAAGTTCCCAGTTTGTTCAGCAGTCAGAATCACTTTCCGTAAGTTATGAGTTCAAAAAATTCAGGTCATGCAGTTCATGACTCTTGTGCACATGTGATACTCTTAACGATCAATGAAAATTTAGATTCATATCAGGTACTTCCTCATATTAGATCTCTTTAATGAGTCCATGCCGTGAGTTCTCTATTCCTCATGCCTCGGTAGGGTATCAAGTTATGCTTAGTACTCCCCTTATGTTCTGGATCCCGATACTCCAATTTACAGTGACATTTTCCCTTAGGTCGAGTAGTGATGATGAACAGTTGTTTAGATGGAAAAGAGTAAACATTTCTTGTTGATGGAAAGATGGTGGTATGTTTATTTGAGTTAAGGCAGAAATTGTGGAGTAAGATTGAGGCTGAGTCTTTGATACGTGTCAGGGTTAGTTGAAGTTTTATGCGTTATATTTGGGAAAAATTATTGTGCACTTGTTTTATGTAGGTCTATAAGTTGAAAGGATTTTGGGGTGAAGTTTTGTGTATGGCTTGGTTAGTTGAGCATATTTTATGTGTATCATCTGAATAGTGCAGGGAAGTTGCTATGGATATAAGTATTAGAGAATATGAGAAATATGCTTTAGGAGTGGTTGTTTAGAAGTGCATATGTAGGTAAGAAGATACGCTTGAATATCATGTTTGTATGCATATGGATGGATACCTTGAGTGTTTGTGAATGTCTAATACGAAGTTGAATGTGATTGTGGAAGTGGTAATAAGAATTATGCAGGAGATGAGTAATTGTGAAATGCATGGTGTGCAAAATTCATAATATAGACTAGTACTACAGTATTATGTGGTGCGTTTTGTGATTTTGAGTTAGGCTTGAAGATGATGAGTTCAGTTTATACATTAGTAGATGGAAATATCAGCGGCCATGTGAGAAAAATTAGTGGAATCAATGAGCATGGTGTTTAAGGGAAAAGTATAGTTGAGAGAGTATTTTAGAGGTGTGGATAATCTCGAGAGTAAGAAGTTGCATTGCCTAAGGTTTGGTAATTCTATCCTAGTTTATGAGTTATATGTCTATATTCCATGCTATTGAGTAGTGTCATTGTTGTGATCCCTTAGTTGGATGTCTTGTGTAACTCATGTCAGAGATTCCTTACTCCCTAACGCTACTAGAACTTCTTTAGAAAGGGTGTTGAAGATATACTCCAGTTAAGTATAAGTGTCCCGTATAATTCAGTTTAGCAGTCAGGCAGACAAGTTACTGTGGTTTTCCACCTTTTCACCCAGTCCTACTATCTGAAATTCAAGGCATATGACCATCCAAAAAGATAATCTATTCCATTTGCATAAGTTGCGAACTCAGTTCAGTCCAAGCATCATGCTTCAGATTCAGTTGTTTAGTCATGACTCAGTTCATAAGAGTTCAGCACATAATCTCAATTTTTCCAGCAATTTTAGCTCAGACAGTGTAATACCTTTGTACGATCTGAATTTTGTTTCCTCGTGATTCGTACTTACCTAAGTTATCACTTCCAAATCCAATGTGTGTGATTTGAGCATAAACGTTTCGGGGGAAATCCTAAACTCTCAGCATGAATCAGCTCCTTAAAACAAGTAAGGGCAAATCAGCTCGGAATTCAGTTTCATGATAGAAGTTTAAATGTTTCAGATCAATTATATCCTTTCTTAGAAGACACATCAGGTCTGCGTTATTCCATATCTTTAAGCTTCAACGTTCCTACCCATCATTCGGGGACGAATGATCCCAAGGGGGAGATAATGTAACACCTCGTATTTTAGGCTAGAATGGAAACCATCATTTCTATGCGTAGATGATCCAAAAGTCATAAATCCTATGTAAATTTTCCATGTTAATCGATTATGTAGTGTGGGAAATTGAATGAGCTTTATGTCGATATAAGATTCGCCAAAATTCGATACCCGGGAAAGATGTTATGGCTAATTTTAGCCCTAGTCGAAAAAACACCGTAATTTTGGTACTTGGCGCATCATGGAGGTGGTCTATTTAACAATTGTCAAATTTTAGTAGCCTAGTGTGACTGTCATGCGTTGCACTAAAGTTCTAGGTCCCAACCAGTGGGACAACGTGATGGCTCCACGTCGCGGTGACCCCAAGAATCCCATTCGTCATTTTCCAGTGAGCCACAGCGATAGTGGCGCGTCGCGGTGGCCTATAAAATTGGATTCCTAGTTATATTTTATTCCGTCTCATTAAAGGTATGTTGGGTAATTTTCACCCCCCGTATCATCTTAAACATGGGATTTTTCTCCCAAGTGACCACATAATTCATATTTTCTTCAAAAAAATTTACAAGAAACTCTCTCTAGGGTTTCAAACTAAAAACCCAAATATCCTAAGATTTTACCATAGGTTTTCAATAATTCTTCGAGATTCGGAATCCCCATTGCGAGGGCTACAAGAAGCACCCATAAATTGTTCGAATAGCATCCCTAAATGTAACACCCCGTACTTAATTGCGTGCATTAGTCATTGTTATATGTGTTGGAGTATATGTATTGATCCTAAGTTAGGTATATATGAGTTTAAGTATGAGTATTGATTATTTTGAGATGGTTTCAAGTGTATAGTTTGATTATAGGTGTATAGGAATCGACTTTATTTATATCGGAATTTTCCCGTCGATGGTTCA
>NC_061112.1:146791703-146805690 GCF_002878395.1 Capsicum annuum | reverse complement strand
ATTTAAACCCTTAATAGCCAAAAATTTGCTCATTATTTTCACTATTCCTTAAGAACAAAAGCATTCTCTCTCAAAAATAGAAAACCCTAGCCCCCAAGTTTCAAAAGCAATCTCAAGAATCCCTCCAAGAGTCTTCAAGAACTTCAAGAATCTAGATTTCTAGGTATGTTAGATGTTGATTCTTGGGTTTCTTCCACCCAACAAGTCCAAGAATCCTTTTCAAAATTATAAAGTTTATGTATTTATGAGATTTCATGATTTATGTGTATTGAAGTTCATGATTATGTGTTGTTGAGTTTTAATTCATGATTTAGACTACAAGTTTTAAGAATTAATTCTAGTATGTGATGAATTGTGTGATGTTCATGATAAACCCCTTCAAGTTGCATGTTGGTTGATGAAATCATGATACTTAGGTGTAGTATTTGTTGTATAACCAAAGCATGCTCCCCATATGTTTGATAAAATGATTGTGTGAAGAAATTAGGGTCATTATAACATGTTGACAAGAATTTCCTAATTATGTATAAGTTCATACATGCCAAGTGTTTGTTGAAAAGCCTTAGTAAATGCATTATGACATGTTAGCATGAAATTCCCAATCATGTACACTTTAATGCATGTTAAGTTTTTGATGCAACACCTTGTTGGATGAATTATGAGATATTAGTATGCATTCCTTATGCAACCACATGTTAATATTTCCAAGTGCTTGAAGAGATGCTTTATTGGATGTATGGTGAATGATAGTCTATTGTTATGTTGTTCAAGAGTGGTTATGTCTTGTATTATTTATGTTACGAGTTCTGGGGGTATTCATACCTGACAAATTAGCTGTTTTTCTAGAGCCAGTGTCAGTTTCATGATAGTCCCAGTCATGCCATGATTAGTAGTACTCTCAGACAGTCTCAGAACTTAGAAAATCTCAATAACCTCAGTATCAGTAGCATTCTAGCTCCAGTTCAG
This sequence comes from Capsicum annuum, assembly GCF_002878395.1. Lineage (NCBI taxonomy): Eukaryota > Viridiplantae > Streptophyta > Magnoliopsida > Solanales > Solanaceae > Capsicum > Capsicum annuum. Next base: position 146,804,724 of record NC_061112.1, on the reverse strand, counting down.
TAATCAATTCAGAACTCAGTAGTATTCCGTCAATCAATGCAGCTTAGCTCAGTTAATCAGTACGATCAGTAACAGATTCAACTCAGTATAGTCTAAGAATCAGTTCAGATTCTTTCAGTTGGGAGTAGAATTCAGCACCGAGCGAGTCTAAGGATGGGGGCTCACCCGTTAGATAGGACTGAGATCCCTAGAAGCAATCCCTAAGTTCTAGAACTACGTACCCAGCGTGGGTATAAGATGTCACCCGTTAGACAGGATTGGAATACTCAGGGATCACCCATTAGATAGGACTGATCCCAGAGGTAACTCATTAGATAGGACTGACTCCACAAAAATTGTCTTTACCAATGGCACGGTACTGATACCCTTCCAACTGGGGTTATAGGTTAGACTCCAACTGATCTAGAAGGGGCATGTCGATTAGATGACTACTTTCCACAGTCTCAGTTTTAGAATCAGTCTCAGTAGTAGCATTCAGTTCAGTAGTACAGATTCAGGACTATTAGATATAGTCAACCATTAGCATATTCAATGGATTCAGAGATCACCCGCTAGATAGGACTGATCTCAGACTAAGTCAAGACATTTTCATTATCAGCATATTCAGAGATCACCCGCTAGATAGGACTGATCTCATTCTCATTATCATTAAATTCTGAGATCACCCGCTAGATAGGACTGATCTTACATTCAGTTTATCATTCTCATTATCATTAAATTCAGAGATCACCCACTAGATAGGACTGATGTCAGATTCAGTTAATCATTCTCCTTATTATTAAATTCAGAGATCACCCGATAGATAGGACTGATCTCAATCTCAGTACTCAATTATCAACATCAGTAAATTTAGTAATTCAGTATCCCAGTATTAGTAAGCTCAGATGTCAGTAAAGCAGTATTCCAAACTCAGTATTCAGTATCACTATGATTTCGGTTATGGTTTATGCATTCATGCATGTATCCTCATTCAGTATACTCAGATTATTTAGTCAGTATTATTCATGCATATAAAACAATGCATTTATCCTTACCTTATCTACATAACAGTACATTCTCACGTACTGACGCATACTTTTCTGCGCTATGGTGTCTTATCCCATAGGTTCAGAAGCATGAGATTTAGAGCACCCTTAGCAATTCAGCTTCAGTCAATAGCAGTAGACTTAGCAGTGAGTCCTCATCATCCGAGGATGTTCTATTATTTTATTATATTACTAGATTCGGTATTTTAGTAGATAAAGTTAGTTGGGGGATTGTCCCATCAACTCCATAATTCAGACAATTTAGAGGCTTTTAGAATAGATGTTTAGACAGTTGTACTAGTATTCAATTTTTCAATTGTATTTTAGTTTTTGAACCTTATGGGAAGTTTTTCGCCAGTTTTTCATAATTTTATAGTATATTATTCAGTGCTCAGTTACAGATATCAGCCATGGGTTAGCTTGTGGTTCCTCGGGGTCATAAGCACCGTGTAGTATCTGGGGTTCAAAATCTGGGGCGTTACATTAGTTCTTCAAATAACTCTTTTATCCATACCACTTTTGCAACTGAATGAGCCATGCTCTGTATTCAGCTTCTGCTGAACTTCATGATACTACACCTTATTTATTTGACTTTCATGAAATGAGAGAGTTAGCGTGATCATAAAACCAAACACTGATCTTCTAGATTTTGGGCAAGAAGCCCAGTCTGCATCACAGTATACTTTGATTGTATTTAAATTTTCACTAGATAGTAAGACTCCCAATCCAGCCTATCCTTTTACATATCTAACCACTCTTAATGATGCATTTAAGTGAGATTGCTTAGGCTGCTGTAGAAATTGACTCAAATTTTGAACAGCAAATAATATATCTGGTCTGGTTACAGTTAAGTATAGAAGTTTACCAATCAATCTTCTACAAATGGATGCATCTTTCAGTACTGGATCTTCTCTTGATCCCTCAACTACCTTATTATATTTCTTGGTAGTGAGTTTGGTATATGTATCTAGAGGAGTAGATGTTGGTTGTGCTGCACTCAAGCCGGCTTCATAGACAATCTCTAAGTTGTATTTTCTCTAATACATTATTATGCCCTTGTATGATCTTGCAAATTCAATGCTAAGAAAGTATTTTAGGCCTCCTAAGTCCTTAATATTGAATGTCTGATGCAACACAGCTTTAGTCTCATTGATGAGACTTAAATCACTTCTTATGATGAGTAAATTATCTACATAAACCAGAAGAATAATAATTGATGTGCCAGCTTCTTTGTAAATAGGGAATAGTCTAGATGACTTTGGATAAAACCAATCTTGATTAAAGATTCAATAAGTTTCACATTCCACTACCTTGGTTCTTGTTTCAAGCCATAAAGAGATTTGATGAGCCTACATACAAGCTTCTCCCCCTGCTCATCAAATCCAGTAGGTGTTTGAAAACCCTGAGGTAAAGTCATATATACCTTACCATGTAGATCACCCTGACGAAAGGTATTGTACACATCCATTTAATGAACAGGCCACTACAGGGTGGAAGCAAGGGCAAGGACTGATCTAATAGTCACTATTTTGACCACAGGAGAAAAAGTCTCCTGGTAATCTAATCCTTCTCTTTGATTGAAGCTTTTAGCCACCAACCTGGACTTAAACCTTTCAAAAGATCCATCAGCAAGATACTTGATCTTAAACACCAATTTTCACCCAATAACAGACTTGCCAGGAGCCAGAGAAATAACCTCTCAAGTGTTATTGTCCTCTAAGGCAGTAATCTTGGTTTGCATGGCCTGCATCCACCTAGGATCAAGCTGAGCTTCTTCAAAAGAGATTGGTTCAACCTCAGTAGAGACACCAACAATAAATGCTTGATATGAGGTGGAGATATGGTCATATGAAATATAGTTTATAATAGAGTAAGATGGTATAATAGGACTAGATTTTGCAGTAGTGATATAATTTTTTTGCCAAATAAGGGGTCTTGTACCCCTAGTATATCTTTTTGAAGGAGGTGGTGATGGTCCAACAAGTGATGGAATAGGTGGATCAGGTAGAGAGAAGGGAGCAGGAGAAACAAGTTTAGATTCTTCTTGGAGAAGGAATAGATATGAGTGATCTGTAGAAAAAAAAAAGAAAATAGGAAGGTGGTTTCTCTGAATTGAACATCTCGGCTGATGAATAAGCATTTAGTTTGGAGATTGTAAAGTATATAGCCTTTTGTAATAGAACTGTAGCCCATAAAGACAGAAGGAATGCTTCTAGGCTAAAATTTATCTCTTTTGCGTAATTGAACTGCACAACATAGGCAACCAACGATCCTAAGGTGATCATATTGAGGTTTGACCTTGTGGAATACTTCATAACGGGATTTACCACTCAGAACATGTGTAGGAAGTTTGTTGATAAGGTAAGCAACAACAAGAATGCAGTGACCCCAAAACTGAATAGGTATATGACCTTGAAATCTTAAAAATCTAGAAACTTTTAGCAGGTATCTGTGTTTTCTTTCAGTTACACCATTCTGCTGAAGAGTAGTGTGAATGCAAGTTCTTTGATGAATGTTACCATAAGAAGCAAAAAGCTTGTTGCACTTAATATTAACAAACTTTGTCCCATTGTTTGTCCTAGTAGTCTTAACAGAAACATCAAATTGAGTGGTGATCATCTTCAGAAAATTCTATAGGATCACTAACACCACATTTGAATTTTATTAAGAAAATCCAAACCATTCTAAAACAATCATCAACAATGGTAACAAAAAATCTGTTTCCATCAAATGTAGAAACCTTGTATGGACTCCATACATCACAATGTAGTAAATCAAACAGCTTAATAGATCTGGAAGTATTGATAAGAAATGAAGCTCTGGTTTGTTTAGCTAGAGAACAAGTAGTAAATTGTTGAATTTCTTGAATACAAGACTGAGAAGAAAAATAAAACAAAAGTGAGAGAAATTTGGAAAAAGTGTGACCAAGTCGCTTATGCCAAAGAGAGATGGCATTTGGTGAAGAAGAATGAGGTTCTTGAGCAGCTAAGGACTTTATTTGTTGAGTGTTAGATGAAAGAACCTCGTTATTGAGAGCTGGAATGGGAAGAAGGTAAAGACCACCTGCTTCTCTACCAATAACCCTCACCTGCCCATTGAAGAGGTCCTGTAATACAAAGAAGTCAGGAAAAAAGATAACAGAACCCTGCAAATCCTTGGTGAGTTTAGATACAGACAAAAGGTTGAATTAAAAATCAGGAATATACAGGACATTTTTCAATGAAGAACCATTAGACAAATAGCAGGATCTTTTGTATGAAATATCAGTAGTGGAACCATTAGGTAAATTTACTTTGGACTAATCACTAGGGACTTCCCGTAGTTCTGAAAGTAGACTTGAGTTTAATGTCATATGGTTAGTAGTTCCTGAGTCTACTACCCAGACATTGTGTGATGGAATGGTCACAGAGGTAGAGAAAGTACCGACAATATTAGCTGAAACAGATAAGTTGGTATTCCTGCATTATCCTTGATCTTGATTTAAGGTATTGACTATCTTCTCATATTGATCTAGATTGATGCTCAGGCTAAAACCATAGTTGTTGTTAACATTTGCAGAGATACCCTCTGAGGTATCAGACATAGAAGACTTCTCAAGTTGATTCATAGCATTGTGAGAAGTAGGATAAATTGGTGTAATGTTCCTTTGAGAGTAATTTTCCTAAGTAGCATTATAATGCCCATATTACCCCTGATGATTGTTGTTATTATTGAGATTTTCTGGTGAAATCCATGACCTCTCCCCTATCTAAGTTCATGATTATTAACTGAGTTTTGCTATGTCCCAGAGCTTGCAGTAGTCACACTGAACATTGGGATCATAGAATCTCTATTGATATGGAACACCTCCATTTCTCATAGATAATAGCACAGCGAGTTCACTCAGGTCAGGTGTAGAAGTAGAATTGGTCAAAATTCTCTGACTCTCTCATTCAATTAGCATAGAATAAGCCTTGTTAATGTTAGAAAAATAAATCATCATGAGTAAATCATCATGAGTATATGTGCCCTAGCTTGTTCATATATCTCATTTAAGCCCATAAGAAATTGGAACAACTTTAATCCATCCATAAATTGAATGAATTCTCAAGATTTAGGACAGTCACAACGAGGAACAGGAGCTATGCTATCGAATTTCTCCTTGAGATCATACCAAACAGATGCAGCATCAGATGAATACATAATACCGCCAAGCAATTCCTTTGACACACAGTTCATTATCCATGAAAGCATGATTACATTGCACCTTTCCCGCAATGCAACCAAATTGGAGCCAAAGTCAGCCTTTTTGCAAGTTCCGTCAATGAACCCAAGCTTATTCCTACCTAAAATTTCGAGTTTCATCGTACGACTCCAAATTGAATAATTTTCTGAACCTGACAGATGCAGAGAAATGAGAATTGCTCCTGAGTTATCACCAATGCTCAGGAACAATGGATGACTCTGACCAATATTCTCTAGTAATGTGTTACCAATTGCCATGGTTTAACATATGAAAGTAAAATATGAAAAGGTGAAAAAGAGTTTTGCAGAAAAGTGAAAGAGTGTATGATGAGAAAAGGAGAAAAATGCAAGCAAAATTGATCAATTACTACCGTAATTTGCTGAGCTCTGATACCATGTTGAAATCCTTCCTTAATGGAGTGATGTTCATCATACAAGCTGGAAGAGACAGTAGAGTAAAGAAGATATTTGTGACATTGAACTGATTTTCTTAATCACAATGACTATAGAAAAGTCTATTTATAAAGATAAAACTAACTCTCTAACTAACTAACCAACTTGATTAACTAATTATTAATACTAGTCCTCTAAATTTCTAGTATTTATACAATGATCTACATCATACTAAGTAATGCCTTCCTCAATATGTTGGTTAAGAAATTATTAATAGAATGATTAGCTTTACTACTTTGTTATTTATTCATATTAATGGACATAAATATAATTTGTTTAAACTTTTAAAGAGTATATTAATTGTAGGAGCAAAATGAAAATTTTTTAATAAAGTTTATCTTAATTTGTTAAGTGCATTTTTTGCAAAACTAAAACTTTTAGAGTGAGAAACTCTCCCTTCTCTCTACTTGCAATCAACTTTTCCTATGCTAATGAACAGTACACCCATCTCTACAGACCCAAATTTTCTCCCGCCAGAACCTCCTGATCCAAATCCACGAAAAACGTCGTCCTTTAAATCAAAAATCCTCGCCTCGAAACGGGTATCGGACTTACCAATGGAGGATTGCTCTGAATCAAATAGCAGTGACAGTTGCGAGGATCCCATCAATAAGGGATTTGAAATGTTAAATGATGGAATGAAAATCATCAATCTTTCCAAGGAAGCTATGGCCAGACTTTGCTCTCCGTGGAAGAATTCCTTGATTATAAAATTGTTGGGAAAGAAAGTCACTCACCAATATCTTCGAGAAAAATTGGTGTCATTATGGAAGGTCCCAAAAGTTTTTCCACTGATTGATCTTGGATTGGGTTTCTATATTGCAAAGTTTGCTCAACCTCACAGCGTCTCCCAAGTTCTGCAAAATGGTCCTTGGTTTATCAATGGCCGTTAGCTATCTATCAAGAACTGGGAACCTAACTTTGTGCCGCAGAACGAGAAGTTCACTTATTTTCTTCCCAAACTTTGTGCCGCAGAACGAGAAGTTCACTTATTCAGCCATCTGGGTTCGCCTCCCTCATTTACCAATCGAGTTCTATGACTCCATACTACTGAAAAAGATTGGTAACGCCATCGGCAAGTTATAGAAAGTTGATGCTTGCACAAGCACAACTCTTCGTGGTCGCCATGCGAGGCTTTATGTACAAATTGCAGTGGATGAGCCAGTACTCAATACTATCCAAATTGGCAGCCACACACAAGAAATCCTTTATGAGGGAGAAGGATACCTATGTACCAGCTGTGGTCGTTTTGGCCATGTCCACAAGGATTGCTCCTACCGTCAGCACTCTCCACCAGTAGATACATCTTCCTCAACCCCTTTTGATATCCCCAACGTTCCTCTTCCTCCACAATAAGAATGGCAAACAGTTAAGTTTTCGGCCAGAAGGAAAGATCGTACACAAGGGAAATCAAGCACACCCGATTTGGAAACACAATCCAATACTCTAATTCACAAGGATACAGTTAAAGTACATTCTCAATCTACTCCAACTAATCCAATTCCAGGTACGCCTCCTCATCCCTTTAATTTTACTGCAACTACTACTGTGAACACTGAGATAGCTCCTTCGAATTACAGGGGCTCTATTTTCCCAACTTTTCATAAGTATAGGTAAAGACGAAATGGGGAGAACTTTAATAAATTTAACACTTTAAATGCTGCTAATAATGTTTCTTTCTCTACTGCCCCCCAATTGCAAAACAGTACTAAGGTAAGCCCCTCAGTTGAAACTCAGACAGAAAAACCAGACCCCTGCTTTAAACAAAATAAAACTACTTGTGGTCTCTCTATGCAAAGTCCCTGCACTTCTCCTGACACCCCCATCATTTCTCTTACCCCCCTTATTACTGACTCTTGCAGTAGTTACGTGGAAACCTCTCCAAGTACTCTCACTACAAAGTCCCCTAGTTTAGTAAATATTGCTCTCTTCCTTAGGGCTCCATTGGCTTCCACTTCACTATCTATCCCTCTACAAACTGACAAAATTTCCCACATGGCAGAACACGTGGAAGCCCCTGATCATATGCATGATATACAAAATCCTACTTCAGATATCACACTACGTTCTAATGATTATACTCACACTGAATCTATACTTATATTAAATGCTCAACCATCCCAGCAAGCTATCTTCTCTTCCACCTCGGAGATAAATAAGATCTCCTCTTTAAAAAATGAACAGAGTTCATTTCCTTCCTTTTCACCAAAAAGTCAAATTGTACCCTTTAGCTCGTCCGTTCATACACACTCCAATAGACCCACCACCCTAAATACCTCCGCATGCAACAACTCATCCTCTAGTGTATGCTACACAACCTGTCTATCCACTCTATCAACCATTGACTGATCGAGAAGGCACTTCAAGGGCATGCAGTGCTATTCTCGATGGAAATCAATGGTGTGGAAACCTTTGTGATCCTTCAAAACCAGAACTTCCTAGCCCAACTAGTCTCGGAGGGCATGAAAAAATGAGTATTTTGTGAATCAGATGTGGCTATCGAACATTATGGACCCTTGGTGCAATCCACAGCCCCGCAGTTTATCCATACTCTTCAATCTCTCTGGATCCTTCCACTTCTGCTGAACCAGTTCTTCAATATGAATGATGTTGCACTAAATCCGTTCTTCACCCCTCAAGAGATAGTCAATACCAATCCACTCCTTTTTCTATGGAATCTAATTCCACTCCATCGCGGCCAGTTTGTGAATCTCCACACATCCATTTTGCCGGGGTTAGGCGACCTAGGGGTTATTCCAGAGAGGATGGCTTCATTCACAAAAGTCTCAAGTTTAAAAAGCGCAGATCTCATGATCTTTCTGAAAGCCGAGGACAAGAAGTATATTCATCTGTGCCTAGTGTCCCTTCTGAAGAGTTCATTCGACCTACGACTAGCCATCAACAGTGTGCTAGCGAAGTACGCGGTTGTGATGACCCCGACACTTCGATGTACCCAATTTTCTTCCTCAGGCGATAGTTCTCAATCGTCCCTCAATTATTTCTCTCCAATGAATCAAGCTACTTGTTTTATTGTCTGGAACACTCGTGGGGTTAACAATAAGAACTTTAGGAGGAACTTCTGTGATCTTCTCAATTCCCATAATCCGTGCTTTGTTTCTTTATTGGAAACAAAGTTGTCTGACCACTTAGGTCTCATGCATGAGTTCGGCTTTGATAATTACTGGGAAGTACCCACAGTTGGTAACTCGGGAGGTTCGGGAGGTATAGTCTTGCTCTGGCATGAAAACTTCGTTAGTGTCACTCAGAAACGTCAAACCATACAGGAGCTTCATGCCATGATTAAGGTCAGCCCCCATAATCTTTCTTGGAATTTTACTACTATTTATGCTAGTAATGCTTACCATAATCGTAGAATCCTTTGGAATAATCTTATAACTTATTCCCAAACTGTTAGGAAGGGTGTATTATTGGTCCTTCGGTCAAACAAATGTGCCATACGATATTCTCAATGCAGTCTCTCCCCACTTCTATGAATGATACCTTCCTCTGCCTCATTCCGAAGTTTTCCAACGCAAATCAGTTAAAGAATTTCCGCCCTATTAGTCTCTGTAACACTACATACAAAATTGTTACAAAGATTATTGCGAACCGTATTAAACCTCACCTTCTTGATCTCATTAGTCCCTGTCAAACTAGTTTCTTAAAAGGATGATGTGTTTGTGATAATGCTATTCTTGTCCAAGAGCTTGTTACACATATCACGAGATCTAAGAGCAAGGTTGGTAGTCTTATCCTTAAACTTGATTTGGAAAAAGCTTTTGACCGCCTTGAATGGTCCTTCGTCTACCGCACTCTTCTGTACTTTAAATTTCCTCTGAAGATTATTGCTCTTATTATGACCTACATTTCTACCAGTAACATTGTTGTTCTGGTCAACGGAACCCAGACAAGTTATTTCTCCCCATCCCGAGGCATTCAACAGGGTGATCCTATGTCCCCCTATGTCTTCATTCTCTGTATGGATCTTCTCTCAAACTATATATCTCATCAGGTAGATGCTCTTTGCTAGAATCCGATCACTCTTGCTATGAACGGCCTATCCCTTTCACATATTTTTTTTGTCGATGATCTAACCCTCGTTTCCAAGGCTAATCCGGCTTCCATCCATAGTATCCACAATTGTATGACTCGTTTCAGCGTACTCTCAGGCCAAAGGATTAACGCGACCAAATCTAAGGCCATCTTCTCTCTTGTATGTCCTCAAAATATCAGGATCCTTATAAAAGACCTTTTCGGCATTTCTGAAGCCCATCAGTTTGGGAAATACTTAGGTTTTTCGATACTAAGTCGAAACCCCAGACATGCCGATTTTCAATTCATTGTCGATAATATGCGTAGGAAGCTTGCGTCCTAGAAATCTAATTCTCTTTCTCCAGCGGGCCGACTTGTCTTGATCAAGTCCACTTCAACGCAATCCCGGCTTATGCCATGCAATACTTTAGGCTCCCTAAAAAAACTTGCAATATAATTGACAAACTTCAAAGAGATTTTCTTTGTGGATCCACCGACCAAAGGCGTAAGCTTTATTACGTAAGCTTGGATAGAGTGGCTTCCCCGAAAAAATATAGCGGTTTGGGGATTCAGAAAGCTGATCTTAAAAATCAGATGCTCCTTACTAGCCTGGCCTGGAGACTTTTCACGAACCCCACGTCTCTCTGGGCTAGCACCCTCCTTCACAAGTATAATCACATACGATGTCAACCCGCTAAGTCCTTTATTTGGAAAAATGTTCTCTTGGGTGGGTTTTTGTACCCAAGCTACAGCCTGGTCTCCAGCTGAGGGAACCAATATCAATCTTTGGACTCAACATTGGATTCCCAATCTCCCGATCCTTAGGAACATTATTCAAGGCCCGCTAAATTACGATGAAGTGAATCTCCGGTTTTCAGACATCTGGACAGGCCAATGATGGGATTGGGGTAGGTTATCCTTTGAAATTCCTCAATTCTTCACCACCAAAGCAGCTAACATCCATCCCAACCACACTCTCGTCCTATGGGATAAGCCTTACTGGGCATACACTTCCAATGGCCTGTTCTCTTTACAGTCTATTTATGAATCTTTTTACCAGTCGCCGCCCAATAACTATGCTTTTTATTGGATTTGGAAATTGAATACCTTGCCAAAAATTAAACATTTTTTGTGGCTTTGCTCACATGGTAGACTTCCCACCAACGCTTATCTCTACTATATAGGAATCTCTCCTAACCCGAACTGTCCTATTTGTCAGTTAGAACCTGAGACTCATACTCACATCTTTACCCGTTGTTATATAGCTATGAAATTCTGGTTGGATATAGGTTTAAACACCCCTATAATCGGTACTTCCAACCAACATTGGCTTCACTCTTTTAAATCTCCCCCCCCCCCCCCCCCCCCCCCCCCCCTTTTTTTCCCCCCCCCCCCCCCCCCCCTCCTCCTTCTTTCCGAGATGAAACTACTAACTGGATGTCTTTTTTCCCTTTTGCCATTTGGCATATTTGGCTAAACCTCAACAATTTTCCACCAAAAAATCAACTTTCTTGACCCTACCTTGACGCACTCTAAAGTAACTGAGTATCTTCATCTTGTGCGAATGAAACCTAATCCATCTGCTTCTATCACTATCCAGATTAGAAGGGTTGCCCCTCCCAAAGGATTTTTTAAGTTAAATATAGATGGATCCTTCACAGAGAATAATGCTAGATGCGGTCTCGGTGGGGTCTTCCGTAATTTTCAGGGCAAGTGGATTTTTGGTTTTTTCGCTTCTGCTAACAGTCATTGCCACACTAAGGCAGAATTTGAAGCTTTAAAAAATGGTCTGGAATTTGCTATAACTCATAACTTATCTCCCTTGATAGTTGAAACTGACTCGGTTGAAATTTTACATCTTATTCAACAGCCGGCTATGCTTTTTATTGATATTGCTACTAAATGCAGGTTAATGTTGAGGAACATGGGGAATCCAGTGGTGCAACATAACTTTCGGGAAGCAAACAAAGTAGCTGACTGTTTAGCAAAACTAGGTGCCAACTTAAATCTGCCTGGAACTGTAATCTCTCTCCGTTCTCCGCCTCTTGCTGCTGCTACTCATCTGGCCGACGACGTTGAGGGCATTGTTAGTACTCGTTTAGTGACCTTGGTCTATGTTTAATAATCTGTTATGTGTAGGGAATCCGTCCGTATCTTCATATGTAAATAGTAATGCTAAGCCTACTGGTATTAATGTTTCTGGTTGTACCTATGCTACTGTAAGGGCCTCTGATAAGAGTACCCCTTTGCTCTGTACTGCTTAAGTTATATATAATATGTTCCTATTCACCAAAAAAAAAGGACATTTATTTTTAATAAAATAACCAATAAATATAGAACGATGGAAGTAATTAGGACTTAGGAGCTCAAGAGTGCTTCCATTATTTACGTATTCACCCTCACACAACATCAAGTTATGCCTTGCCGACAGTTATTGCTGTGATAATAAGACATATATGTCTCGTGGTTCATTGTGAGGTTAATTCATGTCCTCTCAATTTGTCATTTTTTTCATTAGCCCCAGGCATCTGGAAATACAAGTTGAGAAAAAAGTTAGCCTTGCCAGGGGTAAGGTTGTGTGAAATACACCACCCTTTCCAAACTTCACTTTGTTGGATTACTCTGAATATGTTGTTAGTGTTGTTTTACAATTTAGTGCTAACATTTCGAGTTGCCAACAGAAGTAAACACTTGGCTTGGAAACATGTAAATCAAATTCGAATATGAAGTGGCACTCCAAAAACTCCGTATACATGGATGTTAGATGTCATGTATGCTTACTTTTTCATATATTTCTGAAGGCATGACTTTAATTATACGAGGCAAAATAATGGATCAAGGCACAAGGAGACGAAATCTTTTCAACTAAAATCAAAGAAAGGTGATTATGAAAGGATAAAATTTACATCTCAAATGCTGTGGATCACTTAACTTTTCCACTGAACTTCAAGTAAAATAATACTTCCTGATCTCTTTTTTGAAGAAACTTTCCTTCACTAAACTAAATTCTTTATTTCATTTTCATTTTCATGGAAATGAAATATTAGTTGCAATGTTCATCATACTGCCATTTCTAGGAAGCCATCTAAATTTGGATTTCAGAGGGGAAGTGGGACAGCTCGGAGAGGACGAAGTCTGGCCAAGGTGAGGCCAAATTTATCCTGCATGTCCAAGTCTTTTGGAGCAACGTCACCCTCAATTTTCCATTTAAATGTATTCAACAGTGTGCCAAGCATAACGGGAACCATCCTTACTGCCAAGGGCAGACCAGGGCAAATCCTTCGACC
>NC_061112.1:146787140-146788703 GCF_002878395.1 Capsicum annuum | reverse complement strand
ATGTCTGAAGAAGAAATGACCACAGCTGTTGTTTGTCCCAACTTCAGACGCATAATTGGGCCATGAAAATCAGCAAGTTTTGCAAGGGATCTATGGGGTTGATTCCCTAGCAAGTGAAGGTTTCCAATAATGGGTAATGGCGAGGGTCCTGGAGGAAGCTTTCTCCTGCTTCTATTTGTTGTTAATGCTAGTAACAAAGTGAAGCCTTGGGCTAAAGTCCAGGCAAGAAAGAGAGCTAGAGGAGTAGCATAATAATAATCCATAGTAATTAACGTTCAAAAAAGATTCATGCAAATTTAACTAATAACTGGAGCTTTATGATCAAGAACGTGAGTTCTAGACTTATGGTATAGTATGGTAGACTGTGGAAACTCCATATAGTAACATGGTTACCTGGCAAATTAAATAATGCAACAAACTTTCTACGAGCTCTAAATTCAAACACATGACATGTATATATTGATTTGGTGTATATACCGGGAGCGTATAAGTTTTAGTGTGTAACACGTTCATGGCACCACTATTGGCAATTTCGGTTTGGTTATTTTAGTTTTTGATCTGTTAAAAATATTATACCAAATTTAATTCGATACAGTAAATTCGATAGACATTGTTTATCTGTTCTCAACTTTCATATATTCATATAATATAAAATTATGATTAGACTTTTCAAGAAACGTCTCAATTACATTATACTACTTTTTTCATCCCAATTTATATGAAATAGTAAGAATTTCTAGAGTTTTTATTATTTTGATCCTGCATTGGGGCATACATCTTAAAGGTTTTTGAAAAATATTTATATATTTTGAAACTGCATAAAAAAATATTATAAGTAACAAAAAAAAATTAATAATTTAAATATTTAAAGGGTATACTAATAAATCCCGTCAAAGATTTCTCGGTTGACTCTAAATCAAACCTATGTCATATGAATTGAAATAGATAGAGTAACATTTTTCGCACGTAGTCATTCTTTAAAGAAAAAAAAAGTACTAGGAGTTTCCTTCATTTATCAATTACACAAAAATGATATTTCAATTAAAATAAAGTAATCAAGAGTTCCAACATCTAAATAATTAGTTCTATATAAATACAATTTTGTATATATGCTAGAGTTATAATAATATATATGAATTGTGCATGAGACTATTTACATCGATATGAGGTGTTTAATATTTTAATATTTTTGTAAGTACCTAATATCATATTAAATATTATGGAAAAGATCAATACACATAAAATACCCTCTCTCCACCCCCAGCTTACCGGCCCCCGGTCCCCGGCGCCGTCGCTGACCTTCGGCGCCGACCCGATCCGGCCGCCGGCTCCGACCTAAGGTCGCCGACGCTGACCAGACCGCCGGCTACGACCTCCGGTCGCCGGCTCTCCCTCTCTCGCTCTCTCTCCCCACCCCCTCTCCATCCCAAGCGCACCGGCCCCCGGTCCCCAGCGCCGTCGCTGAACGTCGGAGCCGACCAGATCCGACCGCCGGCTCCGACCTCCGGTCCCCGGCGCTGACCCGACCTGACCCCCGGTCGTCGCTCCCCGGCTTTGACCCGA
>NC_061112.1:146731366-146787040 GCF_002878395.1 Capsicum annuum | reverse complement strand
CCCCCCCCCCAACCCGGCATTCAACCAGCTGTCGCCCGGTCCCCAGCCGCCAACTTGGTCTCCAACAGGCCGAGACTCCGCCTGCACCCGCCACGCCGTCTCCAGCAGCCGCAGCCCCAAGCAAAATCCGGTGACTTCTAACCTTTGTTATTTCGTTATTTCATATTGCATTTTAGTTCATTATTTCATATTCCATTCTTAGTACTATGCTCGTAGTAGCCCGTGTACCTTGACTTGCGTGGGATTTGTGAACATTGTCTGTTGTCTGTTGTTGCTGTTGCTGTGGTCGCTTCTTAGTTTTGCTTCGGGAGTATTCCTTTGAACGTGTGTGTGCCTTGTATCTCCTTGCTGCTGCTTTGATATTGCCACCGGGTATATCCTTATATTTTCCTATTTTTTTCGTGTAGTTGTGGCTGTGGGTGGTAATGGGTGGTTAGGGTCATGTCCGAGGGGGTTGGGGCGTGGGGCTGTGGCGGGGGCGGGAGATGGGGAGAGAGCGGGAGTGGGTGGGAGGCCAAGGTTTGGCCGAGGGGGGGTAGTGGGGGGCGCGTGGATAGCGACGGTAGGCTGAGGGTTGGGTCTTGGAATATAGGGACCCTTCAGGGGAAGTCCATAGAGCTGGTGAAGATTCTTAGGAAGAGAAGGATCAACCTTGCGTGTGTCCAAGAGACCAAGTGGGTAGGGTCTAAGGCTAGGGATGTGGACGGTTACAAGCTGTGGTACTCTGGGAGCGACAGGTGTAGGAATGGAGTTGGCATCTTGGTAGATGAAGAGCTTAGAGGTCAGGTAGTGGAGGTGAAGAGGATCAACGATAGGTTGATGACTATTAAGTTGGTCATTCGGGGGTTTACCCTGAACGTGTGTAGTGCCTATGCGCCGCATGTGGGATCGGAGGGGGAGGAGAAGATGCGGTTCTGGGAGGCTTTGGAGGAGGTGGTGAGAGGCGTGCCCAGTTCGGAGAAGATTGTTGTAGCAGGGGATTTCAACGGGCACATCGGGGCGCTACCGGGAGGCTTTGGGGATGTACATGGTGGTTTTGGTTTTGGGGAGAGAAATGAAGAGGGTGCGACCCTATTGGAGTTTGCGAGGGCGTTTGGGCTGGTGGTGGTGAACTCGGGCTTTCCGAAGAAGGACGAGCACCTGATCACTTTTCGGAGCGCGATAGCCAGGACCCAGATTGACTTTTTGTTGCTTAGGAAAGGGGATAGGGCGTTGTGTAAAGACTGTAAAGTCATCCCGAGTGAGAATCTTTCGACCCAACATAGGCTCTTGGTTATGGATTTGGGTATAAAGAAGAATAGAAAGAGGAGGAGTAAGGAGTGTAGACCGAGAATTAAGTGGGGCGGCTTGACGCCAGTGAATGCGTGGGAGATAGGGGAGAGGTTGGCGGGAATGGGGGTGTGGGAGTGTAGGGGGGACGTGGATAATATGTGGGACAGGGCGGCAACGTGCATCAGGGAGAATGCAAGGGAGGTGTTGGGTGTTTCTAGGGGCCGGGCCGGACATCATCGGGGGGATTGGTGGTGGAATGAAGAGGTAGGGAAGAAAGTGGAGACCAAGAAAGAGGCGTATGCTAAGTTGGTGGAAAGCAAGGACGAAGAAGAGAAGCGGGTAAACAGGAAGGAGTACAAGCTAGCGAGGAAGGAGGCGAAGTCAGCGGTCACGGCAGCTAAGACGGCCACTTTTGAGAGCTTGTATGCAGGGTTACAGGGGAAAGGAGGGGAGAAAAAGTTGTTCCGACTCGCTAAGGCTAGGGAGAGGAAGGGTCGTGACCTCGATCAAGTGAGGTGCATTAAGGGGGAGGACGGTAGAGTGTTGGTGGAGGACGGTCACATAAAGAAGAGATGGCAGTCGTACTTTCATAGGCTCTTGAATGACGAGGGGGACAGAGCTATTGTGTTAGGGGAACTGGAGCACTCAGGGGAGTGTCGGGATTTTAGCTATTGTAGACGTTTTAAGGTAGACGAGGTTAGACAGGCAGTCCGCAGGATGCGAAGGGGTAGGGCGACGGGGCCGGACGAGATACCGGTGGAGTTTTGGAAGTTCGTTGGAGAGGCTGGTGTAAGGTGGTTGACTGCATTGTTCAATGAAATTTTCAGGACGGCAAAGATGCCCGAGGTGTGGAGGTGGAGTACCATGATCCCCCTCTATAAGAATAAGGGGGACATTCAGTGTTGCAATAACTATAGGGGGATTAAGTTACTGAGTCACTCTATGAAGATATGGGAGAGAGTGGTCGAGGTGAGGCTGAGACGGATAGTGTCTATTTCGGAAAACCAGTTCGGATTTATGCCCGGCCGCTCGACGACGGAGGCAATCCACCTGGTACGGAGGTTGGTGGAGCAGTATAGGGAGAGGAAGAAGGATCTGCACATGGTGTTCATCGACCTGGAAAAGGCGTACGACAAAGTCCCCAGGGAAGTGCTTTGGAGATGCTTGGAGGTGAGTGGAGTACCGCAGGCATATATCAGAGTAATTAAGGATATGTATGAGGGAGCGAAAACCCAGGTGAGGACGGCGGGAGGAGACTCAGAGCATTTCACTGTCCTGACAGGATTGCATCAGGGATCTACTCTTAGTCCCTTTTTGTTTGCGTTAGTAATGGATGTGTTGACGCGGCGTATCCAAGGGGAGGTGCCGTGGTGTATGCTTTTTGCAGACGATATAGTCCTGATAGATGAGACTCGAGGGGGTGTGAATGACAAATTAGAGTTGTGGAGGCAAACTCTGGAGTCTAAAGGGTTCAGGGTGAGCAGAACCAAGACAGAGTATGTGGAATGTAAGTTTAATGACGTGAGGCGGGAGAATGAGGTAGGAGTGACGCTAGAAGCACAGGAGGTAGGGAAGAGGGATAAGTTCAAGTATCTCGGGTCCGTGATCCAGAGTAACGGTGAGATTGACGAGGATGTCTCGCACCGTATTGGGGCGGGATGGATGAAGTGAAAACTCGCATCGGGGGTGCTGTGTGATAAGAAGGTGCCGCCCAAGCTTAAAGGCAAATTCTATAGGGTGGTAGTCCGTCCGGCCTTGCTGTATGGAGCGGAGTGTTGGCCAGTTAAGAACTCCCACATCCAAAAAATGAAGGTGGCAGAAATGCGGATGTTGCGCTGGATGTATGGACTGACCCGAGGGGATAGAGTTCGGAATGAGACTATCCGGGAGAAGGTTGGTGTGACTTCAGTGGAGTGTAAGATGCGGGAAGCACGATTGAGATGGTTCGGACACGTGAAGAGGAGGGGCATGGATGCCCCGGTCCGTAGGTGTGAGAGGCTAGCGTTGGATGGTTTTAGACGGGAAAGGGGTAGACCGAAGAAGTACTGGGGTGAGGTGATTAGGCGGGACATGGAACAGTTACAGCTCACCGAGGACATGACCCTAGATAGGAAGGTCTGGAAGATGCGAATTACGGCAGAGGATTAGGGCCAGTTCGAGTCGCTAGTGTAGGGAATTAATTGGTGGGGGTGTATTCCTGTTATGATTCCGTATTCAGTGTTTCATGTTCCGTGTTCCATGTTTATTACGAATCTGTGTGCTTTCCTCTGCTTTATATTCCTGCATTCCTGCTTTACTCTGTTTTATATTCCTTATGGGTGCCGTATCTATGTTATGTCATCTGCTTCTGTGCTGTACTATGTGTTTGTGTGATATCTCGTGACTTGAGCCGGGGGTCTTTCGGAAACAGCCTTTCTACTTCATCAGAGGTAGAGGTATGGACTGCGTACATCTTACCCCCAGACCCCACTAAGTGGGAATACACTGGGTTTGTTGTTGTTGTTGTTATGTTATTCGAATTCATCATATGTCATATCCAGGGGCTTCTATCTGTTGGTCCGCAGAAATGATTCATTTGCTGGGGCTTAGACATTTAATTTGTGATCAGCTACTTTGGTTCGACTTAACAGTAGAATACATTATTGGTGCACATGGCTAAAATCAAGAAAATGAAATTTCTTATCTTTTTATAAAATGAATAGAAGATGTTTTATATATAAAAATAAATATCTTTTGTACATAAAAATTGAAGATCTTTTATCTAAAGGTCATAATTTAAGAAAAAAAAAAACTGTAGAAAACTAGAAAACGAAGTTCTCTTGCTGAAACCTCTTGCTTAGTTTAACTCTTTATGTGGTGATTCATGAGAAGTCCGGAGCTAAGGAAAAGTTTGTTCATTCAAAATTTCAAAGGCCACAAGAAAATGAAAAAATTTCAAACGGACAAAGTAAACACCTGTGTATTAAATGGATAAAAGAGATTAAATGGATAAATTATTCATTAATTTTATAAACTAAACAAGTATTATTGGACATCCCAAAACAGAAAAGTAGATAAATAAAGATGAATAGAGGGAGTACATCGGTGTGATTAAATTCTCAACCCTCGCCAACTTTTTTAATCAAAAAAATAAGGTAATTAATTAACTCCATTTAGCTTGTGTCCTTGTTTGTTTTAAATTTTTTCCTTTTTCAGATGCTACTTTGAAATTTTGAATTTAAAAACTTGCTATTTAAACTTCGGACTCATTCATGAGCGCCTAGTCGCTATGGTGATAAAAAGTATAGTATGAGTATTCTCCCCATTTATCATAAAACCAAATGTTTAACTAATTTTTTTTCCATCTTTCTCCGCAAAAAAATAGCAAGTAAGAAGTAAGGAGATCGTTTGATTGGAGAATAAGTTATTTCAGAATTATTAATTTTGGAATTAAAAATTTTAAAATTAGTTATCGCACCCTCAAGGAGAATAAGAAAAACACTACAATGTCGAGATAATTAATTTCAGGATGAGTTATCTCATGCGTTTTGTCTTAACCAAATATGAGATGAGTTTCTCTTCTAAATTAATTTTGAGATTAGTTATCTTTATTCCTCCTGCCAAACTGACAATTAGAAAAGCTTATAAGAAAAATCATTTATTGGAACAAGAAAACTTTGAAAATTATATACACTCCATCCTAAAATGTGTCATTTTTTAGCAAAAATTTTTTGTTCGAAAAATATATATAAGTATCAAATTAGCCAAAGGTTTCGTCTCAAAATAAGTGTCAACTTACGATATCAAGACAAAAATTAGTACTAGTAATATATTTTTCCATCTATAACCTTATACCCTATCGTTTTAATTGCGTTGAAGGACCCATCAAAACATGTGGCTCAAGTTGGACGAGTGATAACCCACCTACATTTTAACCTAGTTTAGCCTTATTCAATCTGCCTTAATTGACTCATTCAAATTTAACTCAGCCCACTCATTTGAGATTTCTAGCTAACTCCTGCATTATTTGAGAAGATATTATTTGGATTCTGCTGCTGCTATTTTCCTTTTCAGTCTGCACATATTAGTAATACAAAATCGGAAAACGACAAGGGTAGGGAGACATATAGACATAACTGATTGGACTACTATTTTTTGTCATTGTAACAAGCCAAGAGAAATATAAGCATTATTGCCTGTGACTTTTTTGCTTGTATCCCACAATATAATCACATTATTTTATAAGAATTCCCCGGTCTTCTTAAATTGAATTTAAGTTTGTGCACCGTTGGTCTATTTTTTTAAACACTATCATCTGCTGTAGCAGCTCATTCATTTTTCAAGTAAAAACACAACAGGTAAAAGTCATGGTGTAAAAAAATACACCAACCCTCGTAACTGAATCCGAAATTGAGGGAATTCAATAAAGGAGAACAATTGTAAACTTTGCACAAAACAAAAACTCAAAAGGAAAAGAAAAAAAAGAAGAGCTTTTACATCAAAGGAGTGAATCGACGTAAAAAGACGCGTACTATTATTTGTGTTTGGCCTTACCACAAAGAAGGGCATTTGATGGAATTTCATATTCGGTGTAAATGCTATGTTCATTATTCCACACTCTGAAATATGTTTCCTGTCCTAAGTATCGTCTTTGCCATATCGCTGACCTTAAATTCCACATCCCTTTGTTGTCCAATGCAACCAATATTGCACTCCATGAATTTGGATACACCTGAATTGTACTTCTGGTTGTGGCATCTACTAGATTGTACTTTCTCCTCATTCTTGTGTTCCACAGGCCAAAACCATACTTTTATAAACAAAGAAACAGTACTTAAAATGATGAAATATTGAGCGATCAGTTAAAAGATAACTACAGGTAGTCGTTAGTAAAATATGAAAACAAAATGTTTGTTGTTGTGTTAATAAATCTTGAAGAAAATGCTTTAAAAAAACCAGTAGAAATGACATCAGGAAGTCGTTTCTAGCATCCCTATATTTGGAAATATTCAGTTTTTAAGAACTATTTAAAATTTAGCCAGTCTTGACCAAGCGACCTACATTTGTTACTTCCTCTTCATCTTCTTGAATATCCGAAGTTGGGTTCTATCAAGCCTAACTTCACCCCGCGAGGTCTAAAGTTTGAAAAATCAATTCAGATTTCAGACTGACGGTCTGAAGTTAGGCTCTAACTTTCTTCAAGTAAAGCCTAACTTCAGACCAGATAGTCTGATTTTCAATTTTGAGTTTGTGATCTTAAACTTTTACCTACCTATCTTTAATCGATTTTGACACAACTAAACAACAAAAACTATTTTTGACTATTCTTAAATGAAGGTGCTAAAACGACTATCAATGTTTGTAATAAATTGGACATACCCGACAGCCCAAAAATCATTGCCATCAAGGTGATAAGACTGAATGTAGTTACGTTCTCATTGTTCTGGAAGACGATTTCGACAAAGTCATGGAGAGTGAAGTTAAAGACAGAAGTGTCAAGAACCATCGGTCCGTGTGGAGGATTGTCCTTAATTTTGTTAGGCTGAAACACTCCAGGAATTTTGAAATTGTCAGCAAGCTTCAATGGAGTGTCTGGATTGATGTAAGAGATCGATCTTATTTATAGCGTAACGCATCTTTCTATATATATATATATATATATATATATATTGATTTTGCTAACAGAATTTTCCAATATCAATGTCCTCGTAACTGGGATTGTCCCACAATGGAATGCTCCTTGTGGGTTTGGTCTCGCAGCATTTAATTTGCTGTCAAGTTGCATCTACACAACAGGGCCAACTAAAAATGTTAGAGCAATATATATGTTGATCGATAATGTAAACGAACTTTTATACTATCAATTTATTTAACATGTAATAGCAGGTCGTATAGTTCGCCTTCCGAGTTAATAGATCATGTTTATTATGAAAATTTACTTCCGTTGTTTCAATTACGTTCGAAAGACATTGTACACTATACATATCCTTAGTTTACTCATTAAATTATATGCACAATCAAACAAAGACACAAGATGAAACGGAAGAAGTGTATGTTATTACATATATATATACCTAATGGTTCTGGCTTGCTTCATTGACCACTGAACTTGATAAGTAGGACCAACAGGCAAAGGTTTTGAAGCAGGGATATTAGAACCTTGATAGTGAAGAATGGCTGTTACTGTGAGAATTGGCTTAGTGAAACGAGTGGATGCCACAATGTTATCTTTTGGGTTGGCATGTAAAGTAACAAGAAAAGCCATGGATTGACCAACATGAATGTCCAAGGATTCATACACTTCTTGCATTGTGTGCGATCCTTCCACTTCCACCAACTTTAATGTGTGACCTTGAATCCTAACGTTTATTGATGCTGTTAATCCCACATTCGACACCCTAAATAAGTATGCATACCCTGAAATACACAACAAGAAAACATAATGTCTTAAACACTTTGGTTATAGATCGAGGATTTTAGCTTTATTTAACGTATATATAGCGTCTGATCCTAAGCTACTGGATTCAGGTGAATCACTAAGATATAATATACATTTGTCGCTACTTCAATGGACTAAAGATAGATGTTGGGCCTAATTTTTAATACCAAAAAATTAGCATATGTGTTGAGAATTGTTCAAAATCATACCCACTAGAAGTTAACCCCTCAGTTTGTAATTAACCAATTAATGTGACACATTTGACATGTACCTTTCATGCCGGTGAATTTCAGAGAATTAGGTCGTCCATTAATATGTAGAGCATCTGGAAATGGAAAATCTTGCCCCTGGTCCAGAATTTGTTGCAATACCTGTAGTTATAGGGCCAAAATGTCAATCATTTAACTTTTTTGAACTTATTTGCAATCAAATTAATTACTTGCAATGACAGAAATTAAATGAGGATATTATTAATCGAACCTTGTTATCCGTCTTCCACCAGTCACTAACAAGCAGAGTGAATTGCTCAAAAGGTTTTGGATATGGGATTGGAATAACAGACCTAGCTAGTATATTAATTCCTCCAAAACCATCAGCAGCTCTGTGCATTAATGTTGATGGGAAATATGTGAAGGTTCCAATCTGAACTTTCATTTGCATTTTGTATGTCCATTGGCTGTTTGGTGGGATTGGACAATTTGTCCCAACAACTCCATCTTGCCATGAGCTCTTTCTCTGTTTCACACCGTTCCTGTTATCAATTCACACTTTAACTTTCATACACTGACAATTGCAAAATGAATTTACACAATCAGATCGCTTAACTTTTTTGTCTCCGGATGTATAACAAAGTTAACGTGGACATAAATGGCGTACCATGTTATTAGCAATGGATCATCCAACTTGTTAATAACCGTAACAATAACGTTGTCATTAGTTACAACGTTGAGGGTAGGGCCAGGAAACTGCCCATTAATGAGGATTCCCTACATGATTTTGAAAAAAATATTTATTAGACCAACTACTCCCTCCGTTCCATTTTACTCGTACCAAATTTCTTAATTTGATGTCCCATTTACTTGTTCTTTTTTACTTATCAAGACAAGATAATTTTTTTCCCATTATACCCTTAGTGTAATTGATTACTCCTTGTTATTAGTCATCCATCAATATTGGAACTAATAACAACACACAATTAAGAGGGACAAAATGGTAAAGTTACATTACTAATCATTGCTTTTTTAATAGTTATGTCATTCCAATTTGAGACGGAGAGAGTATATCGTAACCAAATTATATACAAATGAAGGTTAACAAAAATAAGTGTACTAATTAAGATGGTAGATATGTTACCCTTTGCTTGACTCCAACAGGTGCAATTTGACCATAGGTAACAACCCAAGTTTGATATAAGAGTGTCAAGTGGGTCGGGCTGGTCCCGTCTAAATAAATCGGTCCGGTTTGACCCGGCCCAGTAAGCCCAAGGGTTTTAGGATATCAGGTTCCTAGCTGTTTTTTTTAATTTGGACCTAGTTAACCCGGTCCAGTCCAGGTCCACCGGTTAACCGGTCCGGCCCGGAATATTTTTTTTATTTTTTTGAAAATTTTGGATTTTGGGTCAAACTAGTCGTTGGCTCAACGGTTATATAGCCCTTTTTGGGTCCAAACGGCTAGTTTGGGCCCATTAATTAAAAAAAAAAATTACTTTTAAAATAGTTTTTTAATCCCCAAAAAAATTCTATAAATACCCTACACCTTCAAATCATTTTTCACACAATTTTTCACTCTCTTAAATCTCATTCTCTGTCAATTCTTAATTCTCAAATATTCAATATATTTAATTTCCTAAAGTGCTCACTTTAATTTTTTAATTTTGCGTTTACAAAGTACGAGTGGAAGTTTCTAAATTCGCAACCTTCGGATACTTCCAAAATTTGGTATTGTCGTTCCATCTCTTACGTATAATTTTTATTGATTGTATTAATTGTTGAATATTTAATTTTATTATATTTGTGTATTTTGAAAGTTTTTAGTTTAATTTAATTTATACTATGGATAAATTAAGAAACCTCGCTACTAAAGGTGTTAAAAATTTTTGACCCAGAAGCGGTAGTGGTAGTAAAAAGCGAATTACTAGTGGTAGAGGTACTTCAAGTAGTAGATATACCCGTGTGTCTTCGCCTCCGGTACCGCTTGGTACACCTTTTGAGGAAGAAATAGGTGTAGGTGCTCACGATATGGATTATGTAGAAGCTCAGGAAAATTACGGTATAGAAGAAAAAAATGAAGTAGATGCGGTTAATTTGGATGAAGATGATGAAAATATTGATGAGACACCCGCAGTAGAAAATGCTAACGTTAGATTTGAATCGGTTAATCTCCCTCCCCGTCCTCCCCATGCCCTAAGGCCTCGTAAAACAACTAGTATTGCATGGCAATTTTTTGAACGTATATCAGATACTGAGGTGCAATGCAATATTTGTCAACAAATATATAAGCATAAAAACGGAGGCAGGAAAAGTAGTACGGGTACGTTAATGAGACATATAGGTGATGCTCACAAAAGAGAGTTAGAAATTGCACGAGGTGGTGGGGATGTTGATTGGCCAACGCAAACTAGAATGGATCCAGCAATCGGTCAGGTAATGAAGAAATCTAATAAATTGAGGGACCGGGAAGAAACAGCTAAAATGGTAGCTTTGGGTTGTTTGCCTTTTAGTTTTTCTTCTTCTGATGTCTTTATTCATTATATTCAAGCTATTTATAATCTTATGTTTAATGGTGTTCCTAGAAGTACTTGTCGATCTGATATTTTTAGACTTCATTCACAATATTGTTTTTATTTATCAACATTATTAAAAAATATTCAATGTAGATTGTCTCTAACTTCTGATCTTGGTCGTGCTGTAAATAAAAATGATTATTTAACCGTTACTTGTCACTGGATGGATAGTAATTTTGTGATGCAAAAACGTATTCTTGTTTTTTTATATGATGAAGACCGTAAACATACTGGAGATTTTATTGCTGATTCTATTGTTAAAGTTGCCGGATTTTATGGTACCGAAAATAAAATCTTATCTATTGATTTTGATAATGCTTCTAACAACAAGACTGCTATAAAAAAATTAAAATCTATGTTATCTCCGTCGTTGCCTGAAATTTTTCATATTAAGTGTGCATGTCATATATATAATTTAATTGTAAAAGATGGTCTTGAATTTTTTGAGCTTTATATTGAAAATCCGCCTTACTGTTGATTTTATTCAAGGAAATAATCGGAGAAAACGAATTAGAGAATTTAAAATTAAATGTCAAGAAAATGGACTTGCACCAATATTGATGCCTGATGAAATTGATATTAGATGAAATTCTACATATGATTTTTTTAAAAACTTGTTATAAATATAGAGCTCCTATTACACTAGCTTTTAACCAACATTGCGGTTCATTTACTGATTCTGCTGATTGCATGCTACATGATTCTGATTGGGTTGTAATTAATGATCTTGTTAAATTTTTAAAAAAAATTTATGTAGATACGGTTGAATTTTTCGGTGCGCATTATCCTACTGTTAGTAATATTTTGGGATATATAGCCGATATTTCTGATTTGCTTCAAGAATATAAAAATAAAGATGGTTATAAAGAAGCTGTTGGTGCCTTGTTTACTAAATTTAAAAAAATATTTTTTCTCGATTCTCCCTATTTACTTGGTTGGTGCTATGTTAAATCCGTGCATTATTATAATACTATGTGCCACTTTAGTACTATTATTTATGCTAACTTAGAAATAAATACTAACAATGATTCTGAACAAGTACAACCTGATTTGTGGACGGCTATGAGTGATGCGAATGAATACATAGAAAAATTATATAATCACTATGCTGATTTATTTGACTTAGCCGTACCTACAAATATCACTCCAACTATCCCTCCTCATCCTCCCGAGGAGCCATCATCTTCTAAAAGGCCGGTACATAGTGATTTTCCTGATTCCTTTTATGATTTACCTTGTTGGAACAGTGTTGATGAGAGAACTTACACCTCAACTTATCGGGAAGAGCTGAAATATTATCTCCGGTCGCCGTCAGAGGATCGCAGACGACGGATCAACACGTTGGATTGGTGGAGGAGTAATGAAACACAATATCCTGTGTTTTCAAGATTAGCTAGAGATATCTTGAATGTTCCAATGTCAACCGTTGCATCAGAGAGCTCCTTTAGTCAGGAACGACAGCAGCTTGGAGACAACCGACACTTATTGGGAAGCAATGCAATGAATGTTCTAGTTTACCTCAGAGATTGGATCAGAGCGGAAAGAAGAAATCAAGGAATGGAACCGGAGCCGAGCGCCAAGCTGAAACTTGAAGAAATTATGTCTTCACGGGAGAACTTAGTAGAATCAAGTCCAATGCATGATTTTACCCCCGTTGACTTTGACTATCCTATGCAAGTTCCCGTTAATAATAACATGAATGAGTTGGAAAAAATAATGCATACTTTGTAGATTTTTCATTCATGTAAATTATAATTTTTGGATCATTTCGCAATTCGCAATCAATAAAATTCAACATTCATTAACTCCTTAGTCCTTACTTTATAATTTTTTTCATTTAATGATTTAAATTGAAATTATAGTTTAAATTTAAAACTTACTTCTAATATATTATTAATTTACTACCAAGTATTATTAATAATTTATTATATTAAGTAGCATATGTTTTATATATTTGTGTATATATCTTCTATAGATGTGTATATTTAATGTATACATGTGTATATATTTTATAACTTGTATATATATTGTAGTGTATATAATATATATATATATATATATATATATATATATATATATATATATTTTATATATATATATATATATATATATATATATATATATGTTGTAGTATATGTTTTATTTAAAGCAGTACATATATATTGAATGGTGCGATATTTGTGTATATATCTTTTATAGACGAGCATATTTAATGTATACATGCGTATATGTTTTATAAATTAGTATATAACTCTCTCTCTCTCTCTCTCTATATATATATATATATATATTGTAGTATATACATATATTTTAGTATATGTTTTACTTAAAGTAGTACATATATATTGAATGATGCGTATATTTGTGTATATATCTTCTATACACGTGTATATTTAATGTATACATGTGTATATGCTTATAAATTAATATATCTTCTATAGACGTGCATATTTAATGTATACATTCGTATATGTTTTATAAATTAGTATATAATTATATATATATTGTAGTATATGTTTTATTTAAAGTAGTACATATACATTGAATGATGCGTATATGTGTGTATGTATCTTCTATAGACGTGTATATTTAACGTATACATGTGTATATATTTTATAAATTAGTATATAACTATATATATATATATATATACTAGTATATACATATATTGTAGTATATGCTTTACTTAAAGTAGTACATATATATTGAATGGGGCATTCATTTGTGTATATATCTTCTATAGATGTGCATATTTAATGTATGCATGTATATATTGTAGTTTATACATATATTGTAGTATATGTTTTATTTAAAGTAGTACATATACATTGAATGGTATATATCTTCTATAGACGTGTATATTTA
Organism: Capsicum annuum; assembly: GCF_002878395.1. Taxonomy (NCBI): domain Eukaryota; kingdom Viridiplantae; phylum Streptophyta; class Magnoliopsida; order Solanales; family Solanaceae; genus Capsicum; species Capsicum annuum. The sequence continues at coordinate 146,773,703 of NC_061112.1, read as the reverse complement.
ACGTATACATGTGTATATGTTTTATAAATTAGTATATAACTATATATATTATAGTATATACATATATTGTAGTATATGTTTTACTTAAAGTAGTACATATATATTGAATGGTGCATACATTTGTGTATATATTTTTTGTAGCCGTGCATATTTAATGTATACATGCGTATATATTTTATAAATTAGTATATAACTATATATATATTGTAGTATATTCATATATTGTAGTATATGTTTTATTTAAAGTAGTACATATACATTGAATGATGAGTATATGTGTGTATATATATTCTATAGACATTTATAATTAACGTATACATGTGTATATGTTTTATAAATTAGTATATAACTATATATATTGTAGTATATACATATATTGTAGTATATGTTTTACTTAAAGTAGTACATATATATTGAATGGTGCGTATATTTGTGTATATGTCTTCTACAGACGTGCATATTTAATGTATACATGTGTATATGTTTTATAAATTAGTATATAACCACATATATATTGTAGTATATACATATATTGTAGTATATGTTTTACTTAAAGTAGTACATATATATTGAATGGTGCATATATTTGTGTATATATCTTCTACAGATGTGCATATTTAATGTATACATGCGTATATGTTTTATAAATTAGTATATAACTCTATAATATATATATACTTATATATATTGTAGTATATATATGTTGTAGTATATGTTTTATTTAAAGTAGTACGTATAGTCGTATATAGTGAATGGTGCGTATATATGTGTAATTGTGTATATATTTTTTAAATTCTAATGTAGTATATACTATTTATATAGTGTATATATATATTGTTTAACGTATTTAAAATGTATATAGGTGGATATATATTGTGTATATTGAAAAAAAGTTTTTTTTTTTTAATTTTTGACCGGGTTTGACCGGATTTTTAACCGGATTTGACCGGGTTTAGATGGATTTGACCGGATTGGGTTAAGTGGGCCGGGTTAGAGTGATTTTTGAAATTTTTATTGTTGAGCCCGGCCTGATCCGGCCCACTTAAAACCACCCGGCCCCAGCCCAACCCACAACCCGGTTAATTTTAATGGGCCGATTTCGGGTTGGCCTGGCCAGCCCACTTGACAGCCATAGTTAATATACGTATGGGTCTTCAGCCCTCACGACGGAAGCAATCAACAAGACCAAAACTCCAAGTAAATTTTGCACGAAAATGACCCCTTTCATTTCTGCACATACACCCACAAAATAATTACACGTTTTTTTTTCCAAGAAACTAATCTCACATTAATTGCTAAAATTATGGTAAATTATTTGATCTTTCTCTCTACTTTTATTCAGCAAAACGAAAACAATCTATTGCATTAAACTTGCTAGTAAAACTTGACTTACTACTAGTATTATAGTTATAAGATCAAAATGAAATTGCACGAAGTAAGAATATTATGCATGGATGGAAAATGAAAGTTCTTGAAAGAGTATGTATGCAACAGAGAGGTGATCACTGGAAACTAAAGTTGCCATGCCATGAATAGAAGCTATGCCAAAGCCATGAGTGTTGGCGTGCATGCGCACACCTCTCGAGAAGAAACTCACCTATGGCGTACTTTATGCTAAGTAATAGTACCTCTTCCTTAACATTAGACTTGTTATGAAATGATAATAAAATGCCAAGACCTCAAAAGATATAGTAAAAGAATTTGAGAGGAAGAGAGAGATTTTTATGTATCTTCAAAAATTGATGTACAATTTGATTTTTAATTTATAGAAAAATAGAATATCTTATTGAATGTTTATCTAATTGCGAGATTATCTAATTGTAGTCTACTCAAGAAAAATTGTGTAATGGACATTCACAATATGATGTATTTATAACTCTTCCTTAAATATTCATTAATTGATAATGTTAATTAATGTGAAATATGTTTCGCTAAAATCTTACTAGAAAATTGTGTAATGGACATCCACAATATTGCAAGTTTATCCCATGCATTGTAAGCTTATTCAGGAAATTTTGTAATGGGCATCTACATAATATGATGTGTTTATAACTCCCCTTAAAAGTCCATTAATTAATAGTGTGAGATAACATGTCTAATTAAAATCTTAATTACTAGGAAAATTCTAATGAAAAAAAATCCTAATGAAGAAAAAAAGTACATGTAACTAGTAATACGCATTATTCAAAATATATTAATCTCAAATAAATATTAGAGATTAATATTATTGGATTAATCATTTAAGTCCAAACATGCATGGATTTAATTAAAGTTCAATTGTTATTGGGTTATTCCATTAATTTGGGCTAGAAATGACTAAGCCCACTTTATTAAACCCAAGATGTCATCATATTAATTTGGGCTGCAAATGACTAAGCCCACTTTAGCAAGCCTAAGATGTCATTATGTTCTAGAGGCCCAATTGGGTGCCACATGTCAAATGACGTGGCATGCCAAATCAAGTGAAGGAGTCAATGGGACCATGCTATATGCCAAAATGATACAGTAATTAAAAGCCCATAAAAGGTGTCATGTCACTTAAATCTGATTAATCAAAGGAAGTTCATATTTATAATGACTCTTCACCTCCTACAACTATAAATAGGAGCCTCATAATTCAGAAAAGGGAGGCACAAGTTTAACAAGAAGCAAGAGAGAACTCGTTGATCAAAGCAACAGATTTCTCTACAAATTCAAGAACAAACTCAAGATTTCAAGATCAAGAGTTCAAGGTTCGAGAACAAGCTCAAGATTTCAAGATTAAGAGTTCAAGGTTCAAGAACAAGCTCAAGATTGCAAGATCAAGAGTTCAAGATTCAAGAACAAGTTCAAGCTTCAAGATCAAGACTACAAGATTCAATAACAAGCTCAAAGACCCTTGAATTCAAGTACAAATCGAGATCAAACTCACCAAGTCCTCAAATCAAGTTCAAGATCAAGACACAAGATTCAAGCACAAGATACTAAGCCCTTGGATTCAAGCATAAGTCAAGATCAAATTCGTCAAGTTCAAGTTAAGGTTAAAGATCAAGCTCGAAGCCCTTGAATTTATAGTTGAAAAGGCAAATCAGAGGAATCATAGAGATTGTAATACTCACTTATTGAAATCAATAAATCGATTGTGGCAGTATTTTTCTTGTCTCGATTATTTATTTTAAGTCTCGAGAATTTATTTTTCAACAAATTCTGGCACGCCCAATGGGACGATCTCTACCTCTCATCTCAACTTTTCAGACTTTGAAGATTAAGAACGCTGAAATGACTTCCAAAAAGATCAACTCTTAATCAACTGCTTCCAAGGCTGCTGATTCAAGGTTCTCTACCGAAGTGGAAAGCATCCTTGGTGTTACTTTCTAAAGTTTAGGAGTTGTCACGAGGAGCAAGGCAGGCTTGCTAGGACAACAAATACATCTAGTGTCGTCTGCGCCAATTCTAGTTTTTGGATCTTCAACCCCAAAAGCAACGAAGTCCAATACAAGTGCTTCAAAAGGAGAAAGCAGTGTTGCGGAATCACTTAAGAAAACTCTTTCTCTACTTGAGCATTTTGGTTCCAAATACTCTGGCGCAAAGAGCGATGGTCGTTCAACAAATGCATCATCTCCATTTACATCGCATAAGTTGAGCACTTCGATGATCAACCTATGCAATAATCCATGTCACTCTACGACGTCTTTGGTGATATGCAAGAAATGGTAACTGATGCCTCGTCTATGGAGTAGCAGCTTGTGAATCTGACAAAGGTAATTGAAGGCCTAACCAACTATGTTCAGAATCAAGAGGCGAGGATTGATAAGATAGTGGATAGGGTGGAAGGCTTGATAGACGGAGAATCTAGACATGCACCGGAAAAAGCTCCAGAGGATCATGAGGCAGAACATCCTGTGAGGCAAACACCACCAACTAAAGAGGTACGAGTTTATTCTGAGGAGATTATCCCGATTGAGCAATTGAAAGAATTCATCGAAGGGACCCTCAAAGACAAGTATAATGTTGTCACTAAGTCTTCCCTTGCGTATGCCAAGCCCTACACTGCGAGGATAAATAGCCTTAAAATGTCTGTCGGTTATTAACCGCCTAAATTTTAACAATTTGAGGGCAAAGGAAACCCGAAATAACATATCACACACTTTGTTGAGACATGTAATAATGCTGGAACTTATGGTGACTATCTTGTCAAGCAGTTTGTTCGTTCCCTAAAGGGAAACGTCTTTGATTGGTATACAAACCTTGAGCCTAACTCCATCGATAGTTGGGAGTAATTGGAACATGAGTTCCTGAATCGCTTTTATAGAATGAGGCGTACAGTGAGCATGGTAGAGCTCACAAATACTCGACAAAGAAAGGATGAGTCAGTCATCGACTTCATCAATCGATGGAGAAATGCGAGCCTAAATTGCAAAAATAGGCTCAGCGAAGCTTCTGCGATAGAGATGTGCGTCCAAGGAATGCATTGGGAGCTTCTTTATATTTTGCAAGGCATCAAACCAAATTCCCTTGAAAAGTTAGCTACTCGTGCTCACGACATGTACTTGAGCATGTCTTCTACTGGAAAGGGAGGAACACCTATCCCTGACCCTTGAAGGGGAAAGGATAAGCAGGAACCCAAAAGATGGGGCAAGTTTGTCCCCAAAAATAACAATAAGGAGTCCATGAATGTTGATGTGCCTCCTGTGAAGGTCACCACAAAGGTGAGGAAGAAGAAAAGTATGAAGACAACTTCTAGAGCACGTCCAAATCAGAAAACTTAAAGGAGATATAAGAAAAATAATATCCCTTGATTCTGATGTTGCCGAGATTTTTGATAAAATCCTTGAGCATAATCTCATTGAACTCCCATAAATAAAGCGTCCCAATGAAGCTGGGAGGACCAATGACCCTTATTATTGAAAATATCATAGGCTCATAAGTCACCCTCTGGAAAAGTGCTTTGTATTTAAAGATAAAGTCATGCAACTGGCAAAAGAGAAGAAAATCTTCTTCGATGATGAGACGGCTAGCTCTCATCAAATCTCTATCACATTTGGCTCACTCGATCCAGTCCAAATATGTGTTGAAGAGCATAATAAGAAAATATTAGAGCCTGACAGGTCTTTAGTTGATGAAGACGATGATGAAGGTTGGACTCTGGTGACCAGGCGGAGACACAGAAAGACAAGTCTGCGAAAGGAGTCGACCGAGCAGCCAACCAGAAGGAGAATGGTGAAGAAACCAAGAAAACAGAAGCTGGTTGAACTTCCAAAAAGGACGACCATCATAGAGCTTCACCCCCCAAAACTTCGGCGTCTGGTGACTTTAGAGGAATTCTTACCAAGTTGGTTTCATGTAAAGACTGCCCAAGTCAACCTTGAGGCATCTCGTTTTAATATCACCAAAGAAGGGGCAAAGTGTGAGAATCTGCCCATGGAAATTCCTTCATCTTCCAAAAAGCTTGCTGAAACTCTTGGCGAAGAGGGACATATGTGTGATACAAAAATCACATTCACAAATAACGATCTTCTGCTTGGTGAGGCTCTACATAACCGTCTCTTATACATGGTAGGTCAAATTCTAGGAAAGAAGATCAATAGAATCTTGATAAATGAGGGATCTGGAGTCAACATCCTGCCTATCCACACGATGAAAGAACTTGGAATTGCTACTAGCGAACTAGACGAAAGTCTTATAATGATCCAAGGCTTCAACCAAGGGGGACAGAGGGCCATGGGACATGTCAAGTTGGAGATTCGTATGGATGATTTTCAATCAAACCCATTGATGCATGTGATCGATGCCAAAACTTCATACAATATATTGCTTAGTAGGCCTTGGGTGCACGGGAACAAAATTATCTCATCCTTTTACTATCAATGCTTGAAGTACCTATATCGAAGGCGGAGTGAAAAGAAAGATAGTTGCTGATGACAAGCCATTCACTGAAGCGGAGTCACATTTTGCCGATGCAAAATTCTACTTAAAGAAGCATGTTGTGGATGAGAAAAGGGTTGAAGATGTCACTAAGACCAAGTGTGACGATCTTACATCTAAGAAGGTCGTGGTGACTATCAAAAAAGTCACTACCAAGAAGCCTCTCTCCACTTCAAATAAATAAAGTGTTGCTTCTATGAAAAAGAAGACAACTCCCGTTCTTCGCTACGTACCAAAGGTAAAGAAAGAGAAAGATCACCCATCGGATTCCCAAGATAATTTACTAAAGGGGCTAACTTTACCTATCAGGAAGATTGATGCAATAAATTCATGCTCAAGACTTCTTGAAGAGTCTGTGGCTTAAAATCTGCCACAAGATATGACACTCCCTACGAAGCGTACAAAAGAAGGCTTTGACCCAAATGCATATAAGTTATTTGTAAAGGCTGGATATAATCCTAATGAGCCATCAAGGTTGGGTAAACTTCCATCGGAAGGTACAATAAGGCAGTCACATGAAGGCCTAGGATACACACAGCCACCTCCAATTTGCATCTCCATAAGAAAGACTGTTAGTAACTACATCACTGTAAAAGAGGAGTCTATTGTATCCAAAAAAAGACCTTCTGTCTTTGACCGACTTAGAGAATCAACCGCAAGAACTTCTGTATTTGAGAGGTTGGGTCCTCTAAATAAGAAGAGAAGTAACAAGAGTCGGAGAAGTCATCAAAGTATGACAGTACACTCCTCGCCTAAGATCCAGAAGGATTTCCAAAGTTTGATTCCTTATAGAATGAGGCGGCAAACGAAATTAGTGGTTTCATTCAACAAAGTGTTAAAAGTGAAGGCTCATACTGTGATTTATACCAAGGAACTTGAGGAAGATGAAGAAAGTATTGGCTCCTCATATCATGTTATGACCCAAAATGAGAAAGATATCTCGTCTCAAATGAAGGTTGATGAAGAGATAGAAAATGCTTTCATGTGTTATTGTAACACCCCGTAAAAATCATGCATGGATTAGCCTTTAATAGAGTGCCCTTAGACTTAAAAACTTGAAAATTTTTCTAAGTACAATAAGGACTTAGAGTCTTTTTAGCTGGCAATCTTCGGGATACAACTTTTCAATCTTACTGACATCTGTTTTTAGATTTTCAAGTTGCGTTACGATTGGGCAAGCTCATAGTACATCTCGGATAACTTTTGGAATATTTTGGAACACATAAGGCTGCGTTTGGATTTCAAAACAGTAGCAAAACACATAGCCTTCTTGCCTAGTTTTCAGCATTTTAGGGTCAACTCCAAATGATCATAACTCCCTGTATATAATGAACTGTGTGAGTTATAATATATCAAATTAAATATCTTTGAGTCCTCTTTCAAATTCAGTTGGTTTCATCCAATTTGAGTCTATGAGTAAAAAGTTATAATCTATTTACTCCAGCCTATCAAACTGTCAACTGAGGGACAGATTTGACCTTAATTGTTCCTTAGGGGTATTTTGGTCATCCTCCACCCCTATATATACCACCAACACGGGATTTAATCCCTCAAACACCAAAATATTATCATATTCATCAAATTATCTCAAGAACACTCCTTAGGGTTTTAAATTTAAAACCCAATTAACTCAAGATTTAGCCGTGGGTTTTTAAAATCAATTACATATTTGGAATCCCCAGAATGTAGGCATAAAGAAGCACCTATCATATTCGTATATAGAGGTACGTGGGGTTATCCAAAAATCTCATGGGTCTTTAAATTCATGTTTTACAAATGGGGGTTTCGAAAATACGAATATAATTATGTTTTGAATGTTTCTATAATATTGAATTTGGTCTTTAGGCCTACTTCCGAACTATTTGACATATTATATATGTATATGCGTGTGTTTTGAAATGGTGATATTTTGAGAGCATGAATTATATGAAATCCCTCTATTGATGTGAATTTGTTTTGAATGTGCATATGATGTAAATTGTTTGAAAACATCTTGAAAAGCATGACATGAAATGTTTTGAGAATTGATATGATTTTGACTTGAAAATGAGAGGGTTATTTGTGTTGAAGCATGTTGAATACAATGGTTGAATGAGAAGAATAATGTGATATTGATGGCTTGCAAGTCGGGTATGACGATACCCTACAGAATATGATATGTGATTGAATCAGATGAAATTTGAATGCATTAATTTTACATGAGATAGGTGGATGCCCAAAGAAGGCGTTTGAGTGTAAGGGCTCATCGCTGGAAACTGTGTTTGCCAACACGGGAATTTGGTACCAGGCTAAGTAATCTTGAGTACTTGACTTTATGTCATTCCCAAATTGAGATTATAGGTAGGAGCCCGGGCTAAGTGATCTTGGGCACTACAATTGGGTCGAGACACCATGCTGTGTGATCTTGTGTGTCTTCCCCTCACGAATACTCTAATCTCGGCGACAATCGGGGTTTGACAGTTGGTGTAAATTATGTAGGGTATTCCACCTAGCTCAACTGCATTTTATTGTTATTGAAAACAATTACATTATGCCCATGTGTTTTCAAATGATTTGATATGAAACTTCTTTATAATGGCTCTTACCTATATTTTGTAAAAGTATTATACTTCTGTTTTGATTTCTCTGAGCACCAGTACTTTTGTATTGACCCCCTTCCCTCCCAGGTTCAGAGGCACAGTCTAGGGGTCCAGATAACCAGTAAATTTCTTCCGACAGATCGCAGAATCAAGTGGTGAGCCTTCTATATTTCGAAAGGCCTGATGTCTTCTATTTCATTTAACATATATTAGTTTTGGGTCTGCTGGGGGCTTTGTCCCAATTTTCAAATAGACATTATTTCAGTCATGTAGTAGTGATTTCGCAGACGGTTTTAGAGATGTTGATTTAGATTATGGGATACTATTCCCCATTTTCGTTTTCATATGATTCTTGACCATGTTTCCGTTATATTGTGTATCTTCCGCGTTTCTTTTTTCATGAATTATGTGCATAATTATCAGACAGATAGGGGTTTTCGGGCCTTTATGGTTCGGAATGCTCGTCACAGACAGGGCCCCAGTTCAGGTCGTGACAGTTATCATATATCCATTAATGATGATGATTCTCGAGAGGAGGAATATACTGGAGATGCTTCTTCTCAACTTGAAGAAGGAGTAAAAGCCACAATAGATCCCCTGAAAGAAGTTAATCTTGGAACCGACAAAGACCCAAGACCAACTTACCTGAATGTTTTTCTTGGGATGGAGGAAGAAATCACATATATGGACATACTCAAAGAATATATAGATGTCTTCATTTGGAGTTATAAGGAAATATATGGCTTAGATTCGAAAGTAGCGGTTCATCAGTTGGCTGTCAAAAATGGTGCTCGTCCTATTAAGCAAGTCAGAGACGCTTTAGGCTAGAATTGGTTCCACTGATCGAAAATGAATTTAACAAACTCATTGAAGTTGGCTTTATTCACAAAGTCAAATATCCCACGTGGACTTCAAGTATTGCTCCAGTACGGAAGAAGAATGGCTAAATTTGAGTTTGTGTTGACTTTCGAGATCTCAACAACACATGCCCAAAGGATGATTTTCCAATCCCTATACCTGAGTTGATGATTGATTCCATCACTGGTTATGAGGCAATATCCTTTATGGATGGTTCATCCGGCTACAACCAAATTCGCATAGCGCCAAAAGATGAAGAGCTCACTTCATTTCGTACACCCAATGGTATTTATTTTTACAAGGTGATGTCTTTTGGTTTGAAGAATGCTGGCGCCACTTATCAAAGGGCTATGTAAAACATCTTTGATGACTTACTCCACAAAAATATTGAATGCTATGTGGATGATCTAGCGGTGAAGTCAAGAAAGAGAGACGATCACTTAAAAAACCTAAGAATGGTATTTGAGTTACTTCAAAAATATCAACTTAGGATGAATCCATTGAAGTGTACCTTTGGAGTTACTTTTGGAAAGTTCTTTGGCTTCATTGTGTGACACCGAGGAATTGAAATTAATCAAGCCAAGGTTGATGCAATTTTGAAAATGCCCGAACCTCAAAATATTCACGAGTTAAAAAGCCTTCAAGAAAGGCTAGCATATTTAAGGAGATTCATCTCAAACCTGGCCAAAAAATGTCAACCATTTAGTCGTCTCTTGAAGAAGGACACTCTCTTCGAATGGAACCAAGCTTTTAATATTGCCTTTGAGAGTATCAAATCATACTTAATAAAGCCACCAGTTCTTGCGGCACCCATACCTGGGAAACCATTGATACTCTACATTGCAGCACAAGAGAAGTCAGTTGGAGCACTACTGGCTCAAGAAAATAGTTAAGGCAAAGAAAACTCTCTTTACTATTTGAGCAGAATGATGACGCCGAATGAGCTAAAGTATTCTCCAATTGAAAAGTTATGTTTGGCATTGGCCTTCTTAATTCAAAAAATGAAACACTACTTTCAAGCTCATGTTGTCCGTCTTGTGTTTAGGGAAAATCCCATCAAGTTTGTGATGTCAAAAACAGTCCTTAATGACCGACTTGCAATGTGGTACCTTTAATTTCAATAGTTTGAGATTGTGTACGTTTTCCAAAAAGATATAAAAGGACAAACATTGGCTAACTTCTTGGCAGATCACCCAATACCTGATGAATGGGAACTGAGGGATGAACTCCCTGATGAAGATGCAATGGTTATTAAAGAAAGACCCCCATGGAAGATGTACTTTGATGGTGCCGCACATCGAGATGGAGCTGGTGTCGGTGTAGTGTTCGTCACTCCACAAGAAGAGGTCAACCCATACTCTTTTACCTAACAAATCGTTGCTCTAATAATGTTGCTGAATATCAAGCTTTAATACTTGAACTTGAGATGGTAGTTGACACGAAACAACTATAATTACAAGTCTTTGGTGACTCCCAATTGGTGATCAAACAGCTTTTGGGAAGCTGTGAAGTCAGAAAGCCTGAGCTACGACCATATCATGATTATGCACAGAAGTTAATGGGGTGGCTTGGAGAAGTAACCCCCAACATGTGTCACTGATGTCCTAGCTACTTTGGCCTCAACATTGACTCTTCCAAATCAGACGTAAGTCACTATCCGACAAAAATGGGTAGTACCGCCAGCAACTGAAGACACAAAAAATATAATTGAATACCTTGTTGTTGTATCTGAAGTTGAAAAATAAGATTGACGACAACTTATCATTGATTAGTTATGTTATGGGGTACTTTCAGAGGACCTAAGGAGAAGGACAAACATTTATCGTCGTGCACCTCACTTCCTTTACTATAAGGACACACTGTACAGAGGATTATTTGAAGGAGTACTCTTACAGTGTCTGGGAGAGAAAGAAGCAATTTAAACTTTGCAAGAAGCACACTCGGGAGTGTATGGATCGCATCAATCTGGACCGAAGCTTCATTTTCACATTACAAAGATGGGATACTATTGGCCAATGATGGTGAAAGATTGCTTGGACTATGCTAGAAGATGCAAAGCTTGTCAATTCCATGAGAATTTCATTCATCAACCTCCTGAAGTATTATACCCAACTGTAGCAGCTTGGCCGTTCAATGTTGGGGAATGGATGTTATTGGTCCGCTACCAAAATCTTCTGGTGGATACTTATACATCTTGGCCGCGACAGATTACCTCTCAAAGTGAGCCGAAGCTGTTGCTCTTAAGGAAGTAAAGAAATAAAATATTGTAAACTTCATCCAAGTGAATATCGTTTACCGCTTTGAAATCCCTCAATATATAATAACTAATAATGGAAAACCCTTTGATAACAAACTGATGAATAAGATTTGTGATCTCTTTGGCTTCAAGCAGCGTAAGTCTTCTATGTACCATGTTGCCGCCAACGGTCTAGATGAAGCCTTCAATAAGACTTTATGCAACTTATTGAAGAAAATCAACTCTAAATCCAAACAAGACTGGTATGAGCGAATGGAAGAAGCTTAATGGGCATATAGGACAACTTACCGTACGCCGATACAAGAAACCCCATACTCACTTGCTTTTGGAGTTGAAACAGGCCTGCCATTTGAGCGTCAAATATCTTTTTTGAGACTGGCTATTCAAGAAGGGCTCATCGATGAAAAAAATATTGAATTGCGTCTTGCGGAGTTAGAATATCATGATGAGAAGAGGCTGGAGGCTCAACAAAATCTTGAATGTTATCAAGCCCGGTTATCTCGTTCTTTCAATAGAAGGGTTCACTTGAGGTGCTTTCAATTTGGAGATCAAGTTCTTGCAGTAAGAAGGCCCATTATCACTTCTCATAAGCCTGGGGGCAAATTCACCCCAAAGTGAGATAGACCATATGTCCTATAAGAGGCATATTCAAACGGTGCTTACAAGCTTGTCGATGCAGATGGCATGAGGGTTGGCCCCATCAACGCCAAGTTCTTGAAGAAGTACTATCCTTGAAGGAAGACTCCTTAAGGCACGAGTATAAACTGCATGTACACTCCTTAAGACACGAGTATAAAATGCATGTCCACTCCTGGACTGTAAAAGTATAAACTGTGTACGGCTCAAAAAAAAAAGTCTGCTAGGTTGAAAACTTCAAAAGAGGCGGCCTAGGCAAAAGTTAGGACATAAAAAAACATTTACCCAGAACTACGTTGTGACTTGATCCTCTTCATTGAGGTACGTAGGCTCTTGGAATTTCATCTGAGTTCAATTGCATGAGTATAAAAAAAAATATGTTCCTGCAATATCTACCATATGGATACCAGTATGAAAATATTTTAATTAAATTTTGGACTCACTCTACGTATTGGTGGCTCAATGGGGGAAAACTTTAATAAAATACAAGCTTCATTCACATAAGATGAAGTCTCCAAAATCCTTAAATTTGGAAGTTGAACCACTCAAAATGCCAAATTTGGGAGTAAAAGTTGACAAAATTTCCAAGTCTTCAAATCAAGGGCTCTTGCGGGTTTATCCTTAAAAGGACCTAAAAATCTTCATGTCTTAAAGTGGACAAAATTTGTCCCTTTGCACCTTAAGTTGGCCTGTCACGAATTTATCCTTAAAAGGATATCGACATTTCCATGCGCCTTGAGCTGGCCTCTAACGAGTTTATCCTTAAAGTATATTGAAATTTTCATGTCTTAAGGAGGATAAGATTTGTCCCTTTGCGCCTTAAGCTGGCCTCTAACAAGTTTATCCTTAAATTATATTGAAATATCCAGGCCTTAAAGTGGATAAGATTTGTCCCTTTGCACCTTAAGTTTATCCTTAAAAGGGCCCATACTTAGAGAAGACCATCGCATAAATGCATCGGTGAAAAGGGCCCATACTTAGAGAAGACCATCACATAAATGCATCGATGAAAAGGGTCAATACTTAAAGAATATCATTGCATAATTGCATCTATGAAAGGGCCCATACTTAGAGAAGACCATTTCATAAATGCATTAGTAAAGGGCCATACTTAAAGAAGACCATTGCATAAATGCATTAGTAAAGGGTCCATACTTAAAGAAGACCATTGCATAAGTGCATCTATGAAAGGGCCCATACTTAAAGAAAATCATTTTTTCTTCAAGCAAAGTCTTTCGGTCTAAAGGTGACGGAGGCGAGGTTAAACTTTCGCACCTTAAGCCGGTGTCCAGCGTCTTCAAGCAAAGTCTTTCGGTCTTAAGGTGATGGAGGCGAAGTTAAACTCTCGCACCTTAAGCCTGCCAATTATTGTAGTCTTTCGATCTTAAGGTTACAAAGGCAAAGTTAAACTCTCGCAACCTTAAGCTGGCCAATTATCGCGTAAGTCTTTCGATCTTAAAGTGACAGAGGCGAAGTTAAACTCTCGTCACCTTAAGCCGGTCAATTATTACATAAGTCTTTCGGTCTTAAGGTGATAGAGGCAAAGTTAAACTCTCGCCACCTTAAGTTGGCCAATTATTGCATATTGCTATTTGCTTCAACCCTGCAAAAAAAAAAAGGAAAAACAAGAAAGAAAGTAAAAAAAATATAAATAGAAAGAATGTTACCTGTCAGAGCGTTGCGATCTTAAAAGTTGTATATCACCAACTTAGATTGAGATAAGATGCCTTGATGAGAATAAAGCCCTCAAAATCGAGTTTGAAACAATCAAAACTCCCTTTGATGGTGATGGTCCCACATCAAGATATAAATTATTTGGTGAGGTGATGCAAATCTAAAATTCTCTGTCGGACAGCAAAAAGATCGACTTCAAAAAATTATCTAGAATGCAAAAAGTGTTAAAATCCAAATTTTGAATATGTTATACATGAATGCTATCGACATCTATAGGATCAAGCGGATCATAATTTCAATACTCTCACATTGAGATATAACTTTTTTGGTGATGCTACATAAATCTGAATTGTTGATGCATCAAAAATCGATGTTGATTTTGGGATAACACCTGAAAATATCTCAATTTTATTAGATTATAAATTTTGGATATGTTATAGATATTTGTCTCTAGTATCACAAGAATCAAGCAGCTTGTGATTTCATCCTTCCTACTTCAAGATATGAAAGTTTTAGTAAAAACGCGCAGGTCTGAAATTTTCAGCATGATAAAATTCAGGGCTAACTTCAAAAAATTATCGAGAATTATATTGAAGGAATTTAAAACTGAATTTTTTATATGTTATAGATCTCGAAGTCTAGTTTCTGGAATATCAAATGGTTCATGATTTCAATATTCCTACATTTAGATATGAATTTCTTTTATCACAAACATGTTGTGCTAAAAGAAAGTGACGAAAATAAGAGAAAAGTTGGAGGGAAAGAAATTACCTCAATATTGTTGATGGCTTGAAAACCCCAAAATTGATATTGAGAAAGTGGAAAAACTACCTCCTTTTATAGAGTTGTAAGATGGATGTTTCCTTCTCCAATATAAGTTAAGATTGGAATACCTTCTATCTCCAAATTCAAATTGGAGATTGTTTCCTTCTCTCATACAAATTCAAATTAGAGGTAATTTCCTTCTCCCATACAAATTCAAATTGGAGATTGCTCCCTTCTCCCATACAAATTTAAATTAGAGGTTATTTCTTTCTCCCATACAAATTTAAATTGGAGATTGTTTTCTTCTCCCATACAAAATCAAATTGGAGGTTATTTTCTTCTCTCATACAATTTCAAATTGGAGGTTGATTTTCTTCTCTCATACAAAATTCAAATTGGAGGTTGTTTCCTTCTCCCATACAAATTCAAATTGGAGGTTTTTTATTTCTCCAATCTAAGTTCAAATCGAAAGAGTTTTATTCCTGATTAAGTAAGGCGATGAAAAAGTCTTCCAAAATCTGTTTGAAATTGGATATCATGCCTCACCAACGGGTCTTAAGTATAGAGATTCGTGAAAAAAAATAAGAGAGTTTTGAGAGGCAATATCAATATAGTTCGGTTTTAATTTTTTTTGAATGAGGTATTCATATGTATGAAAATCGTTGAAGCACGAAGGAAACATGTTTAAATAGTCATACTTCAAGGCTAGTCTCCAAAATATTAAATGTCTCAACAAGTCTTGAAGTAAGGGCATTTGTGGGCGATGCAAATTTGGAAGATTTGAATCCGTAGAAAATTCAAATTATATTAAATTCAAAATATATTTGTCCCAAACAAATATTGTGGATTAGTATAATTGGATTAATTATTTAAGTCCAAACATATATGGATTTAATTAAAGTCCATTTTTTTATTGGGTTAGCCCATTGATTTGGGATACAAATGATGAGCCCACTTTGCTAAGCCCAAGATGTTGTCATATTCTACAGGCCTAAATAAACGTCACGTGCCAAATAACGTGGCATACTAAGTCAAGTGAAGGAGCCAATAGGATCATGCCACATATCAAAATAATGCAGCATACCCAATAAAATCAAAGCCCATAAAAGGCACCACATCACTTGAATTTGATTGGTCTAAGGAAGTTCATCTTCATCATGACTCTTCCTTTTCCACAACTATAAATAGGGGTCTCATTATTCAGAAAGAGAGATCCCAGAACTCTAACAAGTAGCAAGAGAAAGCTCGTGGATCAAACGACACAATTTCTCTAAAAAGCTCAAGCATTCAAATCCAGTTTATCAAGATTCAAGATCATGACTGCATTATTCAAGAACAAGCTCAAAAGCCCTTGAATTCAAGCTCAAGCCAAGATCAAGTCCCTCAAAGCATTCAAATCAAGTCCAAATTCAAGATCAAGCTTTAAGCCCTTGAATTTATATTTGAAAAGGCAAATCAAAGGATTCAAAGAGATTGTAACACTCACATATTGAAATCAATAAATTAATTATTGCAGTATATTTTCTTGTCTCGATTATTTATTTTTCGATATCGAAAATTTTATTGTCCAACAATAGGCAAGACTTAGCTCAAGAACTTTCAAACTACAAATTATGCCCCACGGTCAAGAGTTAACTCTACCATGTTATGTTTTCATTTATGAGATGTTCTACAACTATTGCCTTAGAGGGAAGACTTTGCTCAAGGACTTTCAAATAATAAATTATGCCCCACGGGCAAGAATTGACACTACGACGTTATACTTTATTTATGAGATGTTCTACAACTTTCGCCTTAGAGACACAACTTATCTTAAGAATTTTCAAAGAAATTCCAGACAACAATTCATGCCCTTAAATTTGCTTTGATGTCAAAAAAAGAAGATCTCCTTGCGGATTATTCAATTTTTTATTTATTAGCAAAATATAATAGAAGTTGAGAAAAAAAAAGATCAAACAAAATAGAGAAATAAAAAAAAACATTGAGAAAAAAAAAGGCAAGAAAAAATAAAAATTAAGAAAAAAAACAAAGAATTAAAAAATTTGAGAAAAATAAAAACGAGAGAAAAAAATAAAAATAAAGTTTGAGAAAAAAGAGGGGAAAAAGAGAACTGAAAAAATAAAAAAAGGATCAAACAAAATTGAGAAATAAAAAAAATTGAGAAAAAAAGGCAAGAAAAAAATAAAGATTAAGAAAAAAGCGAAGAATTTAAAAAATTGAGAAAAATAAAAATGAGAGGAAAAAATAAAAATAAAGATTGAGAAAAATAAGGGAAAAAAGAGAACTGATAAAAATAAAAAATAAAAGTTGAGACAAATGAATTAAAAAAAAAAGAAATAGATAATGTTTGATAAAAACGATAAAGAGAGAAAAAGATAAACTTTGAGACAAATGAATTAAAACATGAAAATAAAAAAGTGAAAGTAATAAAAAATAGAATAATAAAAGTAAAGAAAAAATAAAAAAGTGAAAATAATAAAAAATAAAATTTGAGAGATAAATGAGTATGAAAAATTTAAAAATATATTTGAGGTGTAGAGGGACAAAATGGTACTTGTACTATACTTAAAAAGTAAGGTTGATTATTCTTTAAAAACATTTCTTATTGGGATTAAATATCTAAAGTCACCCATATTTGAGTCTATGTCATGTAATTTTATCCGTAGAAGTGGACTTTGAGAGTTGTAGTTTGCCTAGCACAAATATCCCAAATACTGTCTCTAGGCCCACTAAGTAAAAGTAGTGTTAATACCCCAATTTAAAAATGGATCAACCAAATACCAATGGCACTTGTACGCAACATGTCACCTTTGTTAGAACAATAATGATAACTGTACAAGAAATTCAAAATAAAACTTGCTTGGCTTAGAGGCACGATAATACGCTTCTTGAAGATAGTTGGAGTCTCTCCCACGAGCAAACGGAAAAACTAGTGAAAACTCTATCTTCGGGATTCAACTAAGCCACAAAACAAGTAGCATTCAAGAATGTTACTCTTCTATTCTTGAATTGGTGATTTCACCATTTGATCAATGTCTCTCAAGTGTTTTTCAAGGGGAAAGTAGTTTTGAGTGCATGTCTTTTCCAAACAAAAGCAACACTAGTTATAGGGTAAAATTTTCATGCAAGTGAAAAGTATTAATTAAGCAATAGTTAGTAAAATTGTCTTTCTTTCAAGTTTCAAGAACCTAAAACGTAAATGAATTTACAATTGTTAATGCATTTGTAACTCAAGATGCATTTGTTTCAATTGTATTTCACATTCATTTTCTTTGTAACTCAAAATGCATTTGTTTCAATATTAATTGAAACATAAAAAACTTTAAACCGATGCACTTGTTCCAAAAAATTGATTGAAACATAAATTTCAGTAATAACAATCCCCCACTTGTTTCAAGAAATTTTATCTTTAAGAAACAAAATTCTTTTGAGACATTAATCTAGCAACATGCATCAATAATGGTGTCTTTTGGACTTGAACCATTAGCTAGTGAAGACTTTCTAAATCATTGACTACTTAATAAACAAATCTTGAACTAAGTGGTTCATTGAATGAAGTAGAAAAATACTCCACGCATATTGCTATGTTCCGGTGAAAATCAAAATCCTTTGACACCTTACAGCCATGTGTCCCGAATCCTTTTAGCTAAGTGCTTTAAGATTTTCCTGTTAAAATCTTATTGAAGCGGCCTCCACTTCGCACTTAGTGCGGCGAATTCATCAAGAGTAACTTTGCATACTCCAACTAAGTAGTCTATGAATTTCATTAAGAGAAATTAATCTCATCCTCCTTTACAACAAAGTATCAGTAAATCTATCAAGAGTGTTCCTACACACTCCAACCGAAATCGGTGTATAGACTTAATAAGAGAATATAATCTCATTCTTTTCTTTTGTAGGAATACTGTCAAATCTATCAAGAGTGTTATTATTTACTCCAACCGATATCGGTCTTATAGATTTATCAAGAGAAAAAATCTCAACTTATGCACATCTACTCACTCTCTAAGAAAAAGGGATTTTTTGTTGATATGCTTCACAATTGTAACTTTACTTGTTTTTACCTTTGAACCTAAGATTACATCATTAGGTAGGGTTACCATAAATTACAATCAACCTACAACAGGTTTTATTCCCATCCCATTACAAGTTTTTACCATCAATTCCCTGTCTAATCCTTTAGATAAAGGATCTGCTAAATTGAGTTTGGACTTCACATATTGAAGCGATATTATGCCATCCTCCAATAATATTCTCATATGATTATGTTTGAGACAAACTTGTCTTGACTTGCCATTGTAACAATCACTTGAAGACAGAAATATAGCAGCTTTATTATCACAATATATAGTCAAAGGTGGTATTGGCTTACCCCATAATGGAATATCTATCAGCATACTCCGCAGCCAATTAGCTTCTTCTCCAGCAGAAGACATAGCGATAAATTCTGACTCCATAGTTGAGTGAGTAATACATGTCTGCTTCTTTGATCTCTAAGATATTGCTGCTCCAGCCAAAGTGAAAATCCAAGCATTAATAGATTTAGAGTCATTCGAATCAGAATTCCAAGTAGCATCACTATAGCCTTCAAGAACTGCTGGAAAGCTAGAATAATGCAGGCCAGCATTAATTGTACCCTTCAGATACCTTCATGAATTAAGGCATTCCAATGCTCAACTCCAGGGCTACCAGTAAACTTGCTCAAAGTTACTACTGCATAACCAATATCTGACCTAGTACAATGCATGGCATACATAAGACTCCCAACAATCTGAGAATATGTCAATTGATCAAGAATATCACCATAGTTTCGTACTAGTTTGATAATAGGATCAAATGGTGTAGAAGCAGGCTTATCATCAAAATGACCAAACCTCTTTAGAACCTTCTCAATATAACTTGATTGAGTAAAAGTTAAACCACTTGCCGATCTTACAACTTTGATGCCTAAAATTACATCAGCTTCTCCAAGATCTTTCATTTCAAACTGAGAAGAAAGAAAATATTTTGTTTCTTTGACTCTTTCAATATCAGTTCCAAAGATCAATATGTCATCTATATAAAGACATATTATAACACCAGAATTTTCTTGAAATTTACTAAATAAGCAGATATCTCCACCATTGATTAAGTAGCCATTAGAAATTGTAACTTTTTTAAATTTATCATGCCATTAGTTTTGAAGCTTGTTTTAATCCATAAAGAGATTTAAGAAGTTTACAAACTTTACGTTCTTGACCAGGATTGACAAATCCTTTTGGTTGTTTTATGTAGATTTCTTCGTTAAGATCTTCATTTAGGAATGCAGTTTTCACATCCATTTGATGAATCAAAAGACCATGAATTGCTGCTAGAGCAATCAAGAGACGAATAGAGGTCATCCGAGCTACAGGTGCAAAAGTATCAAAATAATTAATATCTTTCAATTGAGTAAAGCCTTTAGATACCAAATGGGCTTTGTACTTATCTAAAGTACCATCGAATTTCATTTTCTTCCTAAAAATCCATCGGCAACCAATTGGTTCACATCCAGGAGGAAAATTTGACAGTATTCATGTATTATTAGATAATATAGAATGCATTTCATCATCAATGGCTTCACGCCAAAATGGAGCATCATGTGAAGACATAGATTTAACATAACTTTCAAGATCCTTTTCAACCAAATAAGCTTGAAAATCAGGACCAAAGTCTTTTGATTTGGCTGATCTTGAACTAAGTCTTAGTTGACTTTCTTCCAATGGCTCAACTATTTTCCTTTTAAGAGGAGAAATAGAAGAACTTGAATCTTGTTCAAAAGAATCTTTTTTCTTCGGATATATATGCTCAAAAAAGTTAGCATGTAAAGATTCAATAATTGTGTGAGGACTTGAGGTCTCAAGATTTAAAAATTTATAAGCCTTACTGGTTTGTGAATAACCAATAAACACACAATCTACTCCTCTATAGCCAATCTTGGTTAAATGTTGATTCGGTAATCGAACATGAGCCAAGCAACCACATACTTTAAAATAATTTATATTTCGTTTTCGATTATTCCAAAGTTCATATGGAGATTCATCATGATTTCTGGAAGTAATTCTATCAAAATATGACATGTCGAAAGCAAGGCTTCAGTCCACAAATTTTCAGATATATCAGATCCATAAAGCATAAAATTAACCATTTCTATGAAAGTCTTATTTTTTCTTTCTGCTACACCATTTTGTTGTGGTGTATAGGATATGGTCAATTATTTTTCAATGCCTTCTCTCTCACAAAAATCAATAAAATCTGACTTTAAGTAGTCTCCACCTCTATCAGACCTAATTGACTTAATTTTCACACTCAATTTATTTTCAACTTCTGCTTTATATGTTTTGAAAGTCTCAAATGTTTCATCTTTTGTTTTCAATGGAAAGACATAAGTATATCTTGAGTAGTCATAAATAAAAGTGATAAAATACCTCTTTTCATGATGTGACAAATAATTCATCTCACAAATATCAGTGTGGATTAATTGCAAAAGTGTGGAAGTCCTTTCAACTGTCTTAAAGGGCGTCTTCGTAATCTTGCATTTACTACAAGTAAGACACTTAGTAGTATGATTCTTTCCACAATCTTTGATTAATCCATTATTTACCATAAGTTGAATGGATCTAAAATTCACGTCCCAGACGTTCATGCCATAAGTCCAGAGACTCCACAAGATAAGCAGAAATATTTTCATTTTCAATATTGAGTTTAAACATTCCATTTGCAACATAACCTTTTCTAACAAACATGCCATTTTTAGATAAAATAAACTTATCTGCCTCAAAAATCATTTTAAAACCATGCTTCGAAAGAAGCGTACCTGACACCAAGTTCTTTCGAATATCAGGAACATACAATACGTCCATCAATGTAACTATCTTTCCGGAAATAAATTTAAGTTCAACAGTTCCTTTTCCCACAACTTTAGTAGAGGAGGAGTTTCCCATATATATAATTTTACTGTCCCCCACTAATTCATAAGTCTTGAAAGAATTTCGGTTACCTAATAAGTGACGAGTTGTGCCGGTATCTATCCACCATTTCACTTGATCTTCCACTATAAATGTTTCTATGACCATTGCCACAAGATCATCTTTTTTATTTTTATTTGTTTTTTCTTTCTTCTTTTCGGGTTTGAGAATTCTACAATCACGCGCATAGTAAGCAACTTTGTGACAATGATAGCATTCACTAGATTTAAAATTGGGACCATTACGTTTGAAATTTATAGTCTTCTTTGCCTTTGAAAAATTCTTATTTTCTGGTTCCTTCTTGTTTGATTTTTCTTCAACCATATGAGCTTTCATGACAGGTTCTTTCAAGCTATTATTATCGCGCCATCGTGTCTCTTGTTCAATTTGCAAGTGTTGCAACAATTGTTCAAGAGTCAAATCTTCCTTTTTGTGTAAGAGTTTGCTTCTATACTCTTTCCAAGATGGAGGAAGTTTTGATACAATAGCACTAATATGAAAGTTTTCATCAAGAGCAATTCCAGATATAGCAATTTTATTAGCTATAAGTTGGAATTCTTATACTTGTTCAGTGATTAACTTGTCATCAACCATTTTGAACTCCATATAATTTGAAACGAGAAATTTCTTAGAACTCGCCTCTTCTGCTAAATAAATAGCTTGAAGAGTGTCCCATATCTCTTTAGCATATTTGCATTTAATATAATATTGATCATAATATTTATTGGACATTCCTCCAAGAATATAATTCTTGCACAAATAATCATCATATTGCCATTTGGAAATTTATTCTTTAATTAAAGTAGCCTCGTCAGATGCTACCTCAGAACCAGGAGCATTAGGACAAGGTTCTTCAAGAACATATGCCAACTTTAATCGTCTTAAAAAGAATTCCATCTTTCCACGCCATCTAGGAAAGTTTTTGCCATCAAATATTTCAAAATTAGGATTAGACAAAGATGGAATACTATTTGATATTGATGTAGAAGCCATAGAGACAACTATCTTCAAATTGTTAGAACAATAATGATAATTGTACAAGAAATTCAAAATAAAACTTGCTTGGCTTAGAGGTACGATAATATGCTTCTTGAAGATAGTTGGAGTCTCTCCCACGAGCAAACGGAAAAATTAGTGACAACTCTATCTTCGGGATTCAACTAAGCCACAAAACAAGTAGCTTTCAAGAATGTTGCTCTTCTATTCTTGAATTGGTGATTTCACCATTTGATCAATGTCTCTCAAGTGTTTTTCAAGGGGAAAGTAGTTTTGAGTGTTTGTCGTTTCCAAACAAAAGAAACACTATTTATAGGGTAAAATTTTCATGCAAGTGAAAAGTATTAATTAAGCAATAGTTAATAGGTTCATGAACAAAAATTGTCTTTCTTTCAAGTTTCAAGAACCTAAAACGTAAATGAATTTACAATTGTTAATTCATTTGTAACTCAAGATGCATTTGTTTCAATTGTAATTTCACATTCATTTTCTTTGTAACTCAAAATGCATTTGTTTCAATATTAATTGAAACATAAAAAACTTTTAACCGATGCACTTGTTCCAAAAAATTGATTGAAACATAAACTTCAGTAATAACAACCTTTACCTATGATAGCACAGGCAGGTAAAGAATAATGTAAGAAAAATTCTTACCCTAATAGTATGCATAACTTAATAGCTCTTAAGGTTGAAGGCTCAGTAAGGAGAAAGGGAAGGACAAAAAAACTTGTTTGGAAACTCCATTTGTTTTGGAGTGTTAGATCGAATATATGAATTTCTATCATTCATTTAGCCTTGCTCAAATTGATCATATTCGTTAATGTTATTCATTAAACTAGACACTCATCGCGACACCCCTCCAAGTATACGCAATAGTTTTGAACACAATTGATTGCTCGTTAGAACTTGCATAGAATTTATCTAACAATGAACTTCTATTAGCTGCATTTCAAAAACTAGTGTAGCCAACAACTAAAGAAAAAGTACAAAGGTATGTGATTACAACATAAGCAGCCAAGTATTATCTTTTGCCGCAATCTCTACTAGCCAACCTCTCATGACCAGCAAAACAAAAGCCTATGTATATAGGATTCGTCAAATTAAGGATGTCGACCAGCAGCTTTGCCACAGAGAAGAGCATTAGTTGGTATGTCATATTCATTAGCTAGGCTTGGTGTTGGGTTGTAGACTCTGAGGTACACTTGTTGCCCAAGATATTGTCTATCCCACATAGCTGATCTCAAATTCCACATTCCTTGGTTGTCCAAGGACACCAATATGGCAGTCCAAGATTTTGGATATACCTGCAAGAACCATTTCATGTCATGCTTAGAACAATAACTAAAATTATTTATACGTTAGTGTAAAGATTCTATTACAGGACCAATGTAGTTTAACCTATTATAACAGGTTAGATACCATTTGCACCATATACGTGATACAACTGTGCAAATAATTCTACACCGTTAGCACATAGGACTTAAGCTCTTAATCAGATTTATGGAATTGCTGCATTTACCTGTGTAGTATGTCTAGTTAGAGCATCAACAAGATTGTACTTATTTCTACTTGCTTGTGTCCATGTGCCAGATCCGAAACTGCAGATCATTAGCAATAGGTAAGGATTAGAACAATTTCCCCTTCTTATCACTAAAAAAAATGAGAAACGTTGAAGCATTATGACATACCCTACAACCCAGAAATCATAGCCATCAAGATGCCAGGTCTGCATGGCGGCCTCATTGTTTTGGAAAACAATTTCGATGAAATCATGGTGAGAAGCTGGAAATACAGCTGTGGCTAAGTAAGGAGAACTACCAGAGGGAGAATCTTGAATGGAGTTCAAGCTGAAGACTCCGGGGATGTTGAAGTGATCAGCAAGCTTTAGTGGAGTATCAGGATTAACATAAGAGACGCTATTGACAGCATATCTCAGCTTTCCATTAATAACAGGTGCCGAATTAGCCATCACAAAAGTCCTCGATAGTGGAATTTTTCCATAATGGAAAGAACCCTGAGGATTTGGCCTAGCTGCATTTGATGTCAAATTCCACCTTCAATTCAGACAAAAAAAGAATTAGGCCATGGAGAAGTAAAATGAATCCTAGATATCTAGTGTCAACTATTCTTGAAATGCTTCCTTATACGTTATTGTTTCCTAATCTTACACTCGACCAGGAATCTATAAATGTTTGAAGTGCAATTCATCAATATAGTAGTGCAAGAAAGCAGTGAAATGCACATGACAGTTCTTGTGGATAAAAGGTACCTAAATGTTCTGGCTTGCAACATAGACCAGTGCAATTGGCCGGCTGGAGCAGATGGCACGGGTCCAGAAACAGGTGTCTGAGAGTTAGTATAGTGGAGAACTGAAGTGGCGGTAAAAGCCATCCTGGAGAACCTTGTAGAGGCAACAATGTAGTAGTCCTTTGGGGGTTGGTCCAATGTAACAAGCACAGACATAGATTGACCAACATGGACGTCAAGAGAATCATAAACATTCTGCAAGACGTGGGATCCTTCAATCTCGACAACCCTCATCTTGTGTCCCTGAATTCTGAAGTTAATGGAATCTTTCAAGCCTACATTTGAAATCCTGAACATATATGTCTTTCCTGAAGATGAAAACACAGGCTGTCTTAATGAGTTGAGCTGTTTGAGGATTAGTAACAATTCAGTAAATCGAAGACCATAGCAGAGAATTTCAACAAATGTTGAGAATGACCTTGATCACCAGTGAAGGTAGATTGCTTCTGTCCATTTATAAGGAGGCCATTTGGGTAAGGAAGAGACTTTCCTGAGTCCAGTAATTGCCTCAACACCTACAAGTACAAAAGCCAAAAAAAATTGAGAACATCACAAACTTGCTCTTCTACAGTTAAACCTTTCTATAACAATCTATCATCTATAACAACGTTTCACTATAACATCTAACATGATAGAATGCAAGAAACAGGCAAGAGGCTCACCTTATGGCTGCTCTTGAACCAATCACCAATAAGTAAACTGAAATCTCCAGCAGGTTTAGCATACGGAACTGCGATTACGGATCTTGCATACACGTTAAGTGCTCCAAAACCTCCAACAGCTCTATGCAATTGAGTTGATGGGAAGTATGTGTAGCTTCCAATCTGGTCTTTTGTTTGGAACTTGTAAGTGTAATTTGAATTTGGAGGAATGGGACAATTAGTTCCCAAAACTCCATCTTGCCAAGAATTCTTCCTTTGTTTGATCCCATTCCTAAACAGGACAAACATATAAGACTACAGTTCCAACTGTTGATCAACATTTCTATGACCACAATAACAACAGAAAATTAAGAGAATCCCCTTCGTAATCCGATAGTTCGACCAGTCCCACGTATATCCCTCAGCTCACAGAAACAAGTATGTCAACAAAATACTACTCTTGATATATACCATGTTACCATCTCATCTAAAGGCTTAAACTATTAGAGAAAGCACATTTTTATTATTTAATGTATTCTTGACTTGTACTCCAGACCAAATTCAAGCAAAACCAACATTATATAACAATACATTTTATGTACAGATATGAAAAGAGACTCACCATGTCAAGAGAAGAGGTTCGTCCAACTTATTAAAAAGGTTGAGGATTACATTGTCATTTGTGACAAGATCAAGTCTTGGACCAGGAAATTGGCCATTAATGAGGATCACCTATAAGTTCAAAACATAGAAAACTCATCAGAAACTATAAGTTCTTGATTAACCATACCAGCTAGCAGTACGAAATACGTAAACAATAAGTAAATAAATAAATAAAATAACAACCTGTTGAGGAACACCAAGTGGAGAAGCAGTTCCATAAGTAACAGTCCATGTAAAATATTTATAAGCATCCTCTGCTTTCACCACAGAGACACTACTCCAAAAAATCAAGATTCCACAAACCAAATGAAAAAGTGCTACTTTCCCCATTGCACCAATGCCTAAAGAATGAAAACTCAAGCCCCCTTTAATTTACCTGCAAATTCACATTTGAAACATAATAACTAACAGTTCAACTATTAATGTACCACTAACAGATTTCTGTAGAGTTGGGAAGAGAAATGGAAATAATACCAGGTTTGAGTGACTATAAGCTAATTAAGTATAGTTGTAAAAATAGAAAGAATGAACAAATGTATGAATGTACAACAGATCTAGTGAAGACTGCACATAAATAATGTGTGAGGAAGTTGCCAAAAAGCAGCTTCACTGGATGGGTCTATATAGTTGGTGCCAACCAACTCTCATATTCGGCGCACATCACGCGATTCCGCGTTATTATTACTACTATAGACTATAGTAATCCCACCCTTTTTTTCGATTGTGCTTATATTTTTAAATAAATATTTTTTTTAATTATTCAAGGATTATTTGATCGAAATCTTTCTATTAGATTCTTGTTCAAACTATCAAGATGTCAGTTAATTTTAAAAGATAGATATAAAATTATTTTTAATTTTATAAAAATTAGAAATTTATTAAAAAGTGTGCCTAATTTAAAAAGAGCATGTAGAAAAAATATGGAGATAGTACTGGAAAACACACATTACCCTCTTTCTTTTTCCTTTTGATTCACTTTTTTTTTTTTTTTTTTTTGCAAGTTGTAAAGAAGAGTTATTAGTTGAAACTTGAAATTTAAACCCGCCATAAATCTCGCCGTCCATCCTGCCAGATATTGGACTTTTTCTCGAGGGACATTTCATGGAACAAAGTTAACATGGTAAAATTTTGTGTGTTCTCATCTCTTTTTTATTTTCATTTAATCATGGTTAATGTTTATGTATAGTCAGTCACCTTATTTTTTTCACTTAACCATGGTAATCATGCACTTCATTTCCACTTGATTTTATATCAAAAATATTTTTCACTGTGGATGATGTGTTTAACTGGAACTGTTGAGTGTTGTGAGATTTGAATAGAGAGACGTGAGGCATCTGAAAATATTTAATAGGAGTAACCAATGCAGCATGCTGTTTTCTTAATTACAAAGCGGTAGAAGCTGCGATATTACCACTTGCTATTTTCTTTTTTTCTTATTTATTTATGTTTTTTGGAAAAAAAAGGAAAAAGAAAGAAGAAAAGAAACAATCCTTTTATTGTTATTTTCTTTTTTCGCAGAGAACATGTTTGTCAGCTTTCACATTCAGATTCAGAATCCAAAGAGCTTCATCTCTTTTTTTAAATTTCATTTCTCTTTTTTCATAATTTTTCTTCTAATATATTTCTTCTCTAAATTTACACTTAAATTTTAAAATGTGCCAGCATGTTATAGTTTGCAAATTTTCATTTAGGTGCAGTACTTTCAAAAAATAAACATCTTACGTACGATTTTATTGATGGATACTAGATATTGGATCTCGTGTCGGATTCAATAGATATTTATTTTTTATCTCAATTTATGTAATATAGAATAAGTATAAAAAGTCAATTAAATTTTGTATATAATTTTTAAATATTAGTATAAGTTATTAATTATTGATTTATAATATTTTTTACAGAATTTTCAGATATTATATATTACTTTTTCGTCTCAATTTATATGGCACTGATGAAATATTTGAGAAAGTCAATCAAAAGTTGTAATTATTATGATTTATTCCTCTTTCTTAGAATTTTCAGATAATACTTGCTACCCGTCTATCCATTTTTTATAATATTGACAGAGTGTGAAAAGTCAAATAAATTTTTATACGTTTTTCAAATATTTTAATTTGTTGTATTGTAAGTTATGTTACTTTTTACGAAAGTTTTAAATAATATATTCTAATTTATGTAGCATTGATTTTATGAGTCTCTAAATAATTTAAAATTATTAATTATTGTAACTTATAATTCGTTTATACAATTTTAAACAAATAACCGATTAGAAGTAAAAATAAATAATTAAACTAAAATAAAAAATATCCTCGACTAAAAATTGACAGCTGAAAGCATGCATGCCAACCGCCTACTTCAATCGGGTGCTCACTCGTGATTTGATATAGCAGTAATATATACAGTAGTTCTCAAAAAGAGAAAACAATATAGCTCAAAATCTACTCCTTTTTAAACATAAAATATAGGCAGTGATTTCTAAATAAGGATAATATGGTGGACTAAACCTTTTACTATACACTAAGTTTGTATAAGAATCAAATTATAAGATTTATTATATGGAATCTTATTTTATAATTATGTGTATAACAATAATTTTATTAATTATTATAAGGTTTCTTTTCCACAATAATATTCATAAATAAAAAATAATTATCGAATCTACAATGATTCATGAAATTCAAGGGACTCCTGCCTCTTCGCAGAGGCGATGGTACTATGAAGTTGATCATAATAAAGTCAAAGCAATTAATGTCCTCCCATAGTACTACTAATTAATGAACTGGCTGAGGATTATAATGCAAGTTAAATAACAATTTCTATCTGCTGAGTATCCTTGAACTTTCTATTTTTGTTATTAAAAATGTCCACTTAAAATCGAAAAACAATTATGTACCCGAACCACTAGTTTCATTATTTTACTATCGACTAAATAAGTATATATAGCTTCCATTTTTATTTGAACAATTGTCAACTTCGTTAAAGAATAACTATGATTGGATACATCTCTATTTAAATATACAACAAGGATTTATTATAGGATATATTTAACGTGTTTTTTTTTTTTTTGCTCTCTCAGGAAATAACAACTTGAATTGTAGTGTCTCATAACAATTAGCTGCTACTAGCAAATGATTTTATATTCTTTTTAATTCATTTCAAAATAAGTGATTTTTAGAAATCAATTATATATTAATTTCTTTCTATCAAAATTATTCTTATTTAATAAATATTAAAAAATCTTTGAGAAGTCTTGACTTTTCAATACAAGGCCTACAATTAGCTTCAATCACCTTTTGAATATTGCTTTAACTCAATATCATTACTGGCAAGTAACAAGGGGTCATTTGCAATAATAAAGGTAGGCCTAAACAGCTATCTAGTTCATGGAATCTTGAATATCAAGGAAGATAAAGATGTTAAACGACTATATGAGTTGGTCAAAAATCATAACTTAATGTAACATTAAAATGAATATTACTAGTTGAATAGTCAATAGGAGGAGAAGGAATATATGGTAATGAATGATGGAAAGCCATGTGATTGTGGGTGGTTGATTGATTTGTAGGTATGTGTTATAATTGATCGAAAATTAGGGAGGGGGGAGTAGGGACACCGCCATGTTTCTAATTTAGGGGGCACCCCAAATTCCTTTTCCCCAAAAATGTACTGTATTAAAAATAGGCAAGAAGAGGTAGAGAGGAAAACAAAACTAGTGTACTAGTAAAAACTAAGGATGAAAATTTTTATGGTGGGTGAGATATGACATGTAATTGTTGTATGAGGATAATTTTAATTGATAAAACTCATATTGGTGGGTCCCACTCTATTATGAATTTTCCTTTTCTCTTCTCACTCGTAAGTGTAAATAATACAATAATAAGAAAAATAAGGTGAAAAATAGTAGTGCCCTAAAATGTACTATTCCGCTCTATCTTTTTCCCTTTGTTTCTAACATCACTTTTCCAATTTTCCTCTTGTATATTTTATTTTCCTTCTCTTTTTATAGTCTTGATTTTCATTTTCAAAAATCAAATAAAAGAATAATACATTAATAATAATTTCATCTTTACTTTCTTCATTTTTTTTATATCTTCTTTTCTTGTTTATATTTTCTTAATTAATTTTTTACGCTTCATAACTTTAAGAATCTTAACAATTTGTATAACATTGATGTAAAAATTAAATTTCTATAAAGACAAATATACATAAGGGCAAAGATCAATATGTACCATGATTTTTTTTTTAAAATCATTCTTTGATTGATTCATATTTCGTCTTTTAATAAATATGTTTAAATGCAAATAAAAACTTATGTAAATTCTTTGTTCAAGATTTAATTTTTTGAGATGTAAAATGAAAATTTTTGGTTCTTCTTTTGGGGGGTAAAAGGGTTAACTTTTTTTAAAATTGATTTAGTTGAAAATACAAAAATTATTTTTTCTAAATTGATAGGAATAGGAGTGTTCAGGGATCGATTTGAGTCAATTATTGATCAAAAGCAAATTCAAATCAATATAATTAATTTTTTTTTTATTAAAATCAGACCAAAAATATTTATTTATCAATTTTTGTTCGGCTGCTTAAAAAAATAGAAAAAAAATAACAGTTCATTGAAAATAATAATAATAAACCTTCATATTACCACATAAAACAGTAACATGACGTACATGTAATATAAAATATTTAAATAATAAATAAATTTTGATAAAAATATATATAAGATATTTAAAATTACTCATAATAAATAATATATTATGTATATATAATTAGAATATAGTTTTCGGTTTGGATCATATATTTCTTTGATTTTCTAGAACAAAATTAAAAACTAAATCAAATACTATCGATGTTTTAAAATGTAAAACTAAAACAAATTAATCAAATAAAAATTAATTTGTTTAATCAGTTTAATTAATTTTTTTATTTAAATTAGTTTTTACCCATGAATACCCTAGGGAGGAGTATAAATGGAGATGAAAAATATATGTGAGAGAAAAATAAAAATATAATAAGCTTTTGGTAATTTTTTTTACTTTTTAAAAAAATATATTTATTTTTAGTTAAATTAGTAGTGTTTGACCATTAAAATTATTTCACTTTAGTGAAAATTATTTTTGAAAAAGTGAAAATAAGTAAAATTTGTTTTTACCTTTTCACTTCTATTTCTTTCACAAAATTTTTAAAATAAGTTCAATTTATATTCATGATCAACATAACACCAACTTCAAACTCTGAAAAAAAGTATATATTTTTATGATAAAAAATGCCATAAAAATAGAGAAGCAATTGGAAAAAAAAAAGTGGGCTGCAAATTTGGAACGAAAGTGTAGGAAATGAGGGAAGAGATTGTGCTGACAAAAGAGGGCCCACAATAACACTTGGCAAAATATAAAAGGGAATTGTAAGTTGTGTCTCATCCAAATTAAAATTTATTTTTTCTTATAAGTAACATTGGCTTTTCTATAATTTATAATATTAATACTTACTTCCTATATTATAATTTATTTTGTAATTGCTCTTTTATCTCTGATAGACTCTATTTCATGTGCCAACAAATCGATATGGTATATTAACATGTAGTGGCATCTATAGACTACTAGACACAAGAGCCGTGGGGCCCAATATATGTTTTTTTTTTTTTTGTGATACAAATAAATTTTTGAAAAATAATTAAAAAATTTTCATGATTTTTAAATTTTACCAAAAATTATTGATTATAATGATATATAATACTTTTTTATATAGATTTTAGATAATATATGTTACTCTCACGTTTCAATTTATGTGACATTGATAAAACTTGGAGAGTAGATCAATTTTTTTATATGATTTTAAAATATTTAAAATTATTAATTATTATGATTTATAATACTTCTACATAACTCTCAGATAATAAATGATACTTTCTCTGTCCCAATTTATGTTACATTGATGAAATTGTACATAACTATATAAAATTTTTATATATAGTTTTTACATATTTTCGATTGTTAATTATTGTGATTTATAGTACTGCTTCTAATTACTTTTCAAATAATATATCTCATGTTACTCCCTTTGTCTTATATAATTGTGATAATATTTGAAGAATGAATAAAAAATTTTATAAGCCGTTATTTATTGCAATTTAAAATAATTTTGTGTATTTTTTAAATATATATATTAAATTAAAAAATACGATAAATAAATTAAAACTGAGAAAATAAAAATTATAAAGAAGAGTCGGCGAAAGCTGACAAGACGACCTCCACTTGCTTCCATCATTCTTCTATTTTTTATCTCTATTTATGTGGTATGGATAAAATTTGAAAGTTGACTAAATTTTTTTATACGATTTTTTAAATATTTTAAGTTATTAATGACTAATTTATAATACTTTTACATAATTTTCAGATACTATATTTTACTCTTTTTATCTCAAATTATGTGCCACTGGGAGAAAAATTGACAAAGTCAATCAAATTTGTTATATAATTTTAGATATTTTAAGTTGTGATTATTATGATTTATACGATTTTCTACATAATTTTCAAGTAACATATCTATCTCCATCTATATGACATTGATAGAACTTGAAAAGTTAAACAAATATTTTATACATCTTTTCAACTATTTTAATATAATTATTATTGTAATTTATATTAATTTTTTTAAAAAAATAAATTATATATCCTAATTTATATGATGCACAAGCTCTCTTGGATCAAAAGAAGTAGAATACGTTAAGTATAAACTATATCTAGAAATTAATTCACAATCAATAAGTCACACTTTCCTCTTATAGTTTAAATAATGGGTCCAATTTTAAAGGCTAAATACATATACAGGCCCCTCAACTATTCGATTTTTTTCATATAGTAATCTCAATTAGGACAGATACCTATTGAATCATTTTCTCTTTCATAAAATATTTCAATTGAACACAATTGCTGATGTGGAGCTGACATGGTGTGGCATGTGTAATACACTCTCCAGTAGGAGAGTGAGAGACGATAATTCATAAAAAAAAATTAAACATAAAAAATTCAACCAATTAAAAAAAAGACATATTAAAGAATTAAAAAGAAAAAAGAAAGCATCATCTTCTTCTCCATAACTCACTATTTTTCATTTTTTCTACATATAAAAAATAGCATATCTTCATAACTCCTAAATTCTCAAAGCAAACATGTGAAAGATTCTTCCGTGATGTTTATCCAAAAATCCACTCCGAAAATCTCCACTTGTAAATGGCTCCCTCACACCTCCATATTTTTTTTTCTGAAACACAATCTGACCGACTTCAACATTAATCAAGACAAATGTAATCCAAATCCATGGTCTTAGAGAAGCAACAATAGTTTGTTACCATCTATCAACATTCAATGTTAACTGAAATTGCAAATTAGATTAACAGGAAACAATGTACTCATTGGTAGCAATAATTTTTGACTTGTAATTCGGAATCCTATAGAGGCCAAGAAAAAGAATAGGAAAAAAAGCCTCACACCTCCATATATCACATTCAATAAAGAAACCAATCCACCAAAGAACACCATAAAGAACAACACATCAAGGAAACTAATAATAGCAACCTTCTTAGTTTTCACCTCACTTTTCTTTTTCTCCACTTTCTTGCTACTTTTTGGCGCGACCACTGTTGCCTGAGGTTTCGATTTTGAAATCGGAACTGATTCTTCCTCAACATTATTACCATTATCTCTTAATGAAAAGTAGTCGACTTTTAGATTTTACTTGCGTTATTCAAATCTTTACTACACCTTTTCCTCTTCAATATCGAGCTACATTTACTTATACCAGCATTAACACACCCAACTTTAAATTTCTGTTCAAAAACAACACCTTTTAACGAAATTTTACCTGAATTCATAGAAGAATGTATCGATTTATTTGAATCAAATTCATAATTCACCCCTTCTGAGAGATTTGAATTGTTAAAAAAAAAATGTTTCTCTATGTTAAAAAATGGAGAACCATTTTTTTCTTGTTTGCTTAAAAATGAAGAAAGTAAGTTTGGAAGGGAGGAGGGAGGAGGAGGGAGAGGAAGGATCGGGTAGGTTGAGTTTGTTTTAGGGGAGGGGTATTAATGATTTTGTTTAACAAAAAATTAGATTTAATTATATTAGAAATTTATTTTTATAATTATTTTAAATTAAAATGTCACGTGTAGTCATTTAATTCGTCACTTTGTCACATCATCAGCGTGTGTATTACATGCATTTTATATTTTTTGTCACGTCAGTAAATTGTGCTCAATCGAAAGCATTTGTGAAGGAGCAAAGGATTCAATAGGTACCTAACTTAATTGAGGTGCCTATACGAAAAAAGTAAAATAGTTCGGGGCCTGCATATGTATTCCGTCAATTTTAAATCATCAATTAGCCCAATTCGATAATCCGTAAGTCCATTTAAACTTTTATGTTAATCGCAGCCGTCCATACTCTTTGATGACACGGACCCTATTCATCGCTTTACATTTCCTTATTTTACCTAACATACCTTATTTATATTATCAATTTCATTATCCTAAACCCCAACCACCAATCTCTCCTTCTATCCTCTTTCTCCTCCCATCCTCTCCATCGTCAAACCATGGTCGAGAATACCCATGACCGTTCCATTATCATCTTGCATCTTACAAGAGTTCCAAATTCCAGTGTACGATTATTAACAGGTATCTGAAATAGAAGTCCTGGTTGCAACAATATGAAGAGTACCACTCCCATGAGCACTGGCCCCTAGTCCGTCATTAACAACAATATGAGAGAGCTATTTAGGAAAGAGGGGTGACCAAAAAAGTTGTAGCTTATGGAGAACGCTCGCAAGAAACTTTCTCTATCTGGATTTGTTGATTTTTTAGGGTAAATTTTGTTTTTTTTATTCATTTTTTTTTAGTATATTTGGTTTTTAATTTAACAATTATGAAGAGGTAGTTTTTAATTTGAGTATTCGATTTAACAATCATGAAGAGATAATTTTCGACTTGAGTATTGAGATGTTGTATTGTCAGATTCGATGGGATTTTCTTTTTGGAAAATATTACTACTTTAGAAATGGATGTTGATGGTAGCATGCTAATGTTCATAAAAATAATCGATTGAAATTATTGTGAAATGACATAAATGTCCTTTGGAATGGAGTCTTTTTAGGAGAAAAAGAAGCCAGAAGGGCCTTCCAAGTTTCTAATTAAAAAAAGGGCAAGTGGATCCCACAAACCTGTCCCTCAAAAAAGCTAAGGCCCTTGAACAATTGAAATAGTTGTTGGGCAACTACATTAGTTGTCTGAACAACTTCGCACAGTTGTTGAACAACTTCTCTTAGTTGTCGAACAACTATCAAAGTTGTTCTACAACTGAGATAAGTTGTTGGAACGGAAAAACTTTAAAAAAAAACTCAAAAAACTTTTGTCCCTCCCATCTAATTTAAAAAATTTGGAGGACTTTCACTGAATTGGACAACTTGTTTATCCAAGGCCCTCATTTTAGGATGTGAAATGACAAAAATGTCCTTCGACCAACGATCTCCTACCTGCTTTAGGCCGATTATATATATTAGTAATATGATGTATATTTCTTTTGGCTTCAGATCTCTCATTTGGCTTTTGGTATTTGAATCAGTGCAAGCTCAAAAAATTGGCAACCACAGGTTGGATATATTTATGTCGCAATTGGGAAGGTCTCATGTGCCTAGTGGGCATACCATCATCATCCATTTTCACGAATAAAACAAAACCATGGAATTATGCATGGTACCACTTTGGTGCAAAAACTACAACGGCGTCAAAAGAAAAACAAAACAAAAAAAAAAGTCACAAACTTTGCCTTCATGTCCTTTACTACTCTCCTCCTGTTTTAATTTGTTTCTCTTGATCTGATTCAACACAAAATACTTGAAGTAATCAGATTAGAAAAAAGATAAATATTTAAAAGAAAACATAAGACAAATAAATTAAAACAACGAAAGCCTTATCAGACGAGCAAAAAGGAACGTGGCTGTCTTTCTTAAGACAATTCCAATTAAATTATTCAAAAGACTCATGCAAACAAATATACATTCAAACCAACTTCATTCAGCTTTGGGATCTATAACCTTTTGGGAAGGAATAGAAAAGAACCATTCTAGCTATGGCCTGTGCTTTAAGTTATCAAATAATGTCAGGCCCAAAATACTCATGCAAATTTAGCCTATTGTCTATTTTCTGTCACTTTTGTTTGCAAGTTGTAATTTATGGACATGTTATGTTAGATACCTCTTCCTTGCCCAAATCAGCCCTTCATTTGTGGACGCTGGGCTTCAATTACAAGTACCCCAATTGAGATAAATATCAAATTGCTTCGTGGCGCAACCCTGCATGGACTCCACGTCTTTCACTCACTTGACCGCCATCTGTAATCACTAATGTGTTTTTCTCACACTCTTCCCTTCACATTTCTCCTCACTCTTTTTCCTTCCAACATACAAATTAAACTACAAAGTTCCCTTCATAAGTGCCTTTAATTTTCTTCTCCATTTTTCCTCTGTTTAATTTGTAGCCTTCATTCAATATGCAGACTACAACTGAATCTCCGCCAATTTCACCAACTCCTGAACTTGTCAACAATTCAGGTTTCTCCATATATAACTCTTTCATATATATATATATATATATATATTCCCTCTTTTTGTAAGTTCCTTTTTGTCTACAGTGTAATATTGGCTTTGTTTGCAGAATCCAACCAGCAGACTTCTACAGACTCTCCAATAACTGCACCTGCTCGCGATGTTGTCAATAATACAGGTGTAATCCATGATTTAACTTCCGCGCAATATTAGTGTAAAATGTTTTTAACCAATATTATACTTGTCATGCATGTTTTGCTTACACAAAGTCTGCGTGGACTTTGATCAACACTTCAATATGTTTTTTTCGGTCATATTAATATGTGAATGACTGCAACTTATAAGATTATTCCTATAGTTTTTCGCAATCTAAATTTAAAATACAGTCTATTCAATTTGGCTTCGAAGATTTATCAAATTTGCTTTTGTAAAATGAAATGTGACAAGTAAAAGTGAATGGACCGAATATAATGCGATTTCAAGAAATCTCCAGGTTAAGCTTTAGTGTTAGACTGATAAAAAGGGTATAATGGTAATAACCAGATCAAATTGATAACTAACATATGTAGCTAGCTAAAAGTTGAATTATCTTTTCATTCTCAAAAAAAAAAAAAAAAAACGAATTATCTTTACACGGATTAATTTCTCTCCCCTATAGTTAGTATTATCTCAGATATATTCACCCCCTTTTTCAATAACAATTTGTTTCAACAAAGAAAGTGAATTTCTCATATAGTAACTATTAGTTGAGTTTGAGTGACCATTTGGGAAATCAACTCACTTGCACTAGTATATCATTTTATATTACTTAATCCTAATCAGAGAGCATCCGGAATTTAGGCTTCATGAGTTTTGGATTCTTTGACTGCAGCATCAAATGTTAATATTTGGTTCTGAATTTAATGTTTTTTACATGTTTAGTGAATTTCTTATGACCGAAAACATATGCTAAAGCTTACCTTCACCCCTGATATTCCTACTTAATCCATTAGCCCTTCATGGCCCCCTCGCATTCTCTCCTCTTCACCTCGGCTGGTGCAATGTTGTGTTGCTATAATGCGAATGTTTTACGTTTTTTCTAAGGTACACTCGGAGATTTAATTTTATGGAAGAGGAAGAGTAATAGTGTTGTTGCACTATTAGCAGCTACAACGATATGGCTGTCACTTGATATATATGGATTGACCTTTATAACGCTGGCGTCCTGGATCGCCATGTTCGCCATTGCTTCCATCTTTCTTTGGGGAAACATATATATGCTCTTGGGGAAGTAAGCTACTGCCCCAAAGTTTTTCTTTAAATTATTTTTTCGTTTGTGTTTCCAGCTTCGTGTCATTTGGTGTTATATTTATTAATTTCACGCATTACAGAAATAGTTTTTGTAATGTTACTTAAAATGGCTGCACTTTACCCACTTTACTACAACAATGTGATACTCTTGTAACAATAGAAGTAAAAAAATTATTTTTGGCATATTAAAATAATTGGACTTTATCCAATAGAAAATAATGGAACCCCAAATCTATAGCCGTAGAGGCTCAAATTTAGTGGTTTTACTGTTAGATAATTACTGTGGTGTCACAGAACTTACAATATAATTCTGTGATCTTATTGTTTTAAGTGAAGTCTAACTTGTCTGTTATTAACTTTTTGTTATCTGGTCTCACATTGTCACTATGACATCAAGTGTCGACGGAACAAAGTAGTGTCCTTTTCCTCTTCTGATCAAGAAACTCAGTAAAATCCGGGTGCTGATATATTTTTGCAGAGAGCCCCTGGACATGTCAATGATGTACATAAACGACGAATCAGTTGTGGAAGCAGGCACCAAATTTCGTGAATCGGTTGAGAAAAGCCTAAGGTTTCTGTTTAGCGTGAGTACTGAGAGAGAGTGGTTCGTCTTTGTGGGAACTGTAGCTTCGTTGGGTCTGCTTTCGGTTGTGGCCAGCCATCTTGATTTACCTACGCTTCTCTTCCTTGGTAATTAATTATATCTATAGTACTAATTTACCTATGTTCCAGTAATCTAGTTGTGTTTTCTAAGTACATGGCAATGCAGGGGTTATGATGGGGCTTACTGCACCAGTGGTATATGTGAAATATGAAGACGGGATTAAGGACTTGGGGCAGCGAGTAAGGGTCCGATCCCACACGTATTATAGCGCCGTGGCAGAGAAATGTCACACATATTATAGTGCCATAGTGGAGAGGGTGAAGAACATGAAGACCAAGCTGCAGAACAAGAAAAGGAAAAAAACTGAGTAGTCAAGTAATTTTAGTTTGTTTTCACTTTTATCATTAGTAGTAATAAATTGATTTGAAGATTTCTACAAATGCACCTAGAAATTGGATGGAGTCGTTTGTTTACTCTTGTACCTCGATTTGCGCACATGTAAATTTGATACTACACCAGTATAATCCTCAGCTCGAGTTGAATGTACTAAAACACTTGTAATAATAGTAGCTGTATATATTTATTTGCAAGTAGTCTACATTTGTAATAATATTGGTTGTATATATTAATGATACTCGATTTGCACGGTCTGGTTCATTTTTTCGATATTTATGGCCGCTGGTCCACTCCTGCTCCTGTATGTATGTATGCAGTGGTGAATCTACCCTCAGCAAAAAAATTATGTTATATATGCATCTACCTCAGCAAAAAAATTATGTTATATATGCATTCGTGAATATCCTGGCAAGCCACTGTATGTATGTATGTGTATATATATAGCTCAGGCATGTGATCGGTCAGATATGGGTAGCACCAACAGGTGCACTAATGCATTAACAGAGTGTTCATACGTAAATTAGTCCAAACGCGTCTAAAACATGTACTCCCATTATTAAATAACTTGCTACTGTTGACCATTTTCTGTTTTCAGGCTTGTACTCCAGTGAGGGAATGCTGAAACTTATTGTCAAATCAGCAGACACGCAGTGATCTTTGGTAATGGATAGGGTGTAGGAAAGAACAAGATAGTTGACCCAAGGACGATTTTCCGTCAAACAGAAGTCGATAGTTGAGGACATTGAGTGACTCTGTTGATCAGTTGTACAAAAATGATTCTAATTCCTGTTCTTGTATTTTCACACCTGTGCATATTGTTTTTTTAATACATAAAAGCAAAACTTTACTTCCGTTGTCATACAGTTAAAATTCGTTTGTGAACCGTGTCATGTGACAGTAATCTAGAAATTATACCCACAATTGATTTGAAGAGAAACTTCCTACTAGTTACTAGTTCTTGTCATACGTGGACGATTTTTTATCGAGATGTAGGTTTTGAAAAGTATGCCGCGAGACTAAATACTATCATGTGTAGCAGATGTGGAAGTACCCGAAGAAGCTCACCTAGTTTAATTTGAAAATATACTCGTGATGTTTTGCTAGACGCATGGTTTAATTCAGGTGTGTATGGATAGTAAGAAGATTCTCGTCATAGCTAACGAACATGGCAAGAAATTGGATGAGATTCACTCGATATTGAAAGAGTTCGCTGAGGGGAAATACTATTGAAGCTAAAGATGGATCTTCTGGAGGAACTAATGTGGCTCTTCAAGAACGGAATGGGGTAAAGGTATTATAATATATACTATGATTTATCTTTCATACAATACAATCTTGATTATTATACTTTTGTTTGCATATCTGGTTTTTTCACGTAAAATGTTTTGATACAAATGATGGGCTTTATTGCCGATCATCAGAGTCGATCTAAATAGAAAACCAATCATGCAACAAGAAAATCGAGGACAAACAAGAACACAAGCTTCTGAACAAAAGTAATTCAAATCACAAGGGATCTAGGGATAGTTGGATACCAAGATTTCCAAAGAATGGCTTCAGTCAGCAGATCAAAGTGATTTCTAGAGTTCTCTTTCCTTTTTTTGCTTTTAGTTTGGTTTGATTAATTAGTAAAATCGTTACTACTCGTGTCATCTAATTAGTAACTTTGCGTTTTAAAAAAAAGTACTCGCATCTATAGTGGGTACCACGTAAACGTAGCAAGTCCTTGTTTACTTACCAGCAAAACCGGTTATCCAACTATGCTAGTTTAATTTGTGAAAAATTAAGAGATAATTTATTTTATTTTTATTATTAAATAATATTATTTTTTTAATATTTAAATAATTTGAAATTAATAAAGGTGATATGATACAAGTATTTTTTTTTTTTTAAGGGAGGTATAAAGTTAAATTTGAAAAAATAAAAATACATGAAAAAGTATTAAATAGGAAAACAGACATAAATGTACTCTTTTTCATCATCATGATCGAGGTAGACGCTATTTTTATAAAAAAAATGAAAAATCACTTCGAGAAAAGTAAAAATTGTTTTTCCATAGCCAAACAGGTCTTAAGAAAAATCCAAATTCCAATAAAAGGAGGAAGTGTAATATTGATCCAGAAAATTTTAATAGATCAATTAGTTAGCAATCTGAAATTTCATCTTATTAGTTAGAGGGGTCTCAATTCTCACCTTATAATCTCCTTTCTCATTTTCAGCCTAAAACTTTATTTGTATAATTGTTATATATTGGTCATATTATATTATGTACTTTCATTTTTAGTGAATATAATTTTTGAATACCACATAACGTCGCTCATGATCAACTTGAAGATCAAATTATAAGATCAAATGAGATAATACATCGAAACACTCCTAAACTTGTAGCCAAAACTTACTTTAGACCCTAAATTTATATGACAATTATTTACCCTCATAACAACTTTGAACTGAATTTATTTCACCCCTTAGAAGCCGAAGTGAGATCGTGTGTTGCTGGGCGCATCGAAGTCTTGTCTTTGCCTTTTATATTCTTTTTAAACGAAAATATTCTTTTAAATTTTCTTCACGGGCATAAATCCCAAATCACCCAACCCAATTTCATCCTCAAAAACCCTAATTTACTTCTCTTCTTCCTCAATTTCTCAAAATCTGCTTCCTCTCCAAAATTTAAGCATAATTTTGAGATTGGTTTCTCTTCCATTTCAAATGTAAGTGCTCTTGAAGAACCGTAATTTATTTTTCTGGCACGCAATGAGGTCGGTTAATTTGACTAAACTTTGTATGGAAGAAAACGATAATGCTTTGTACAAAGAAGTTCGTTGTAATCATGGATTTTTGTTGCATATGAAGACATCTTGGACTTTGAGAAATCCTGGCAGAAGATTTTGGACATGTCCTTATTATGAGGTAGATATCAATTTTTTTGCTTTTACTATTCCGATAGACTTGATTAAAGACTAATTCATTCTTTATTTTTCACCATTGAAGGGTTCAAGATCTTGCGATTTTTGGTGTTGGAGGGATAGAGAAGATATTGATCCGAGGTCCAAATATGTGATTCCAAAACTAATAGAGAAATTAGGTGAGCCTGAGAATTTAGTTGAGTCTTCTCAATATATTGACAATCATGCATCAATTAATGAAGTTGAAAAAGTTGAGTTGAATAAATTTGTTGAGGAAAC
>NC_061112.1:146727205-146731266 GCF_002878395.1 Capsicum annuum | reverse complement strand
TAATGCTTTGTACAAAGAAGTTCGTTGTAATCATGAATTTTTGTTGCATATGAAGACATCTTGGACTTTGAGAAATCCTGGCAGAAGATTTTGGACATGTCCTTATTATGGGGTAGATATCAATTTTTTTTGCTTTTACTATTCCGATAGACTTGATTAAAGACTAATTCATTCTTTATTTTTCACCATTGAAGGGTTCAAGATCTTGCGATTTTTGGTGTTGGAGGGATAGAGAAGATATTGATTCGAGGTCCAAATATGTGATTCCAAAACTAATAGAGAAATTAGGTGAGCCTGAGAATTTAGTTGAGTCTTCTCAATATATTGACAATCATGCATCAATTAATGAAGTTGA
Organism: Capsicum annuum; assembly: GCF_002878395.1. Taxonomy (NCBI): domain Eukaryota; kingdom Viridiplantae; phylum Streptophyta; class Magnoliopsida; order Solanales; family Solanaceae; genus Capsicum; species Capsicum annuum. The sequence continues at coordinate 146,730,911 of NC_061112.1, read as the reverse complement.
AAAAGTTGAGTTGAATAAATTTGTTGAGGAAACTTCTCATGAAGTAGACAAGCCTAAAGAATCCAAAGATGATAATTGCGTTGATATGAAATTGGAGAAGTTGGAAGAAGAGGTTGAGAAGATCAAAGAAAGAGAGAAGAAGTGGAGAAGAATTGCTAAATTTGTTGTGTTTTGTTGCTCTCCACTACTAATAACTATAGGCTATTGTCTTGGGATGATACATATAAAGAAAGGTTCAATGAGGTTACCTTAAGGTGGTTGTTCTTGTAAGAAGATATCTAGCTTATTTTGTGATTGGTGCTGCTTCTTTAAGCTTATTTTGTAATCTACTTTGCCCGGTGACTATCTCTTGAGCACTTGGTGGTTGTATTTTGTAGTGCAACTTCTTTTAAACCTTTTTTGTAATGTATTCAGCTGTTGGTTGTCTTGATATATATGAAGAAAAGTAGTTGAATTGATTGTATTATAAACATTTGTTTATTTTATAATGGTGCAACTTCTTTTGTAATGAAGTTAACCACAACTGCTTATAGTCACAACTAGTTAAGCAAGACCGCAAAAACTATCATTAACCACAACTGCTTATAGTCAAATGAGAATTGTGCAGACACAGGATCATAAATGCTTCAAACAGACATTTTTCAACATAATGCAATCACAGCTGCTCATATTTCTAACAAAAATATATAGCCAGAAGTGCAGTCGCATTTACATCTTGTAATTACACATACAATTAGTGCAGTCACAACTGCATAATTGAAGTCACTAATCAAAATAGAAATTGCCTAAGTGAAAGTCACTATTGTTTCAGTACACAACATCAATACAAACAAAAATCAAACTGCTTCTACTGAAAGGTTGATGAACTTGTTTGGCTTAGATGATTCACTTCAGCAGTATTTGACCTTATCCTTATCCTTTTCTGTGCTCTCATTACTTCGAGATCTTGTTGTGTCATAGCTTTCTTTCCTTTCTATTTCACACCGAATTTGGGTTTGTGATGTCCAAGATGTCCAGTTACTATGGAGGAGTTCATAGGCATTCCAGGCTAAAAAAAATAAAATAGAACAAATTTATTTTAAGACTTTTAAAAGATAGACTTTAAACTAGAGAAATTTCATCAAATTTAACTTACATTGAGAATTTTATAACTACTTTCTGTTCGAAACACCCCCATTCCAACCATCTTAGGTCTTTTAAAAAGTGCCCCTTTACCTCTTCCAACACTAGCAGCAGGTGTAAATCCTCTTCCTCTATCAATACTACCTACAGTAACATTGGCAGCAAGTCCTCTTTCTCTACCAACACCATATATAGTAGCAGTAGCAGCAACTCTCCTTCCTTTACCAACAACAACAACTCTCTTTCCTCTACCAGCAGCAACAACTCCCCGTTCTGTACCAGTAGCAATAACATCAACTCCCTTTCCTCTACCCATAGCAACAACTTTTCTTCCTCTACCAGCAACAACAACATCAACTCCCTTCCCTCTACCAACAGAAACAACTTTCCTTCCTCTACCAGCAACAACAACATCAACTTCCTTCCCTCTACCAGAAGTAGCAATATCAGTTCCCCTTCCTCTACCAGCATCAGCAGCAGCAGTTCCCCTTCCTCTACCAGCATCAGCAGTAACAGCTCCCCTTTCTCTATCAGCAGCTGCAACAACCTATAATATATAACAAAAAATGTAAGAAAATAACAGAGGAATGAACTAGTAGTAAATGACTATTCAATTGTTATCTTTGTAGACCCCTTTGGTCTTCCTCTTCCTCTTTTTGTGCCTGCTGCTGCAAAGGAACCTACACTGGATTTTGTTGAACTTGTAGCCAAAAGGACAACCCTTCTTATTATGACCCTTATCATGACATATGCTGCAGCTCATCTCAACACCATGTTTAGATAACTTTTCAGTCTTGTTTTTAATTTGCTCCTTTCTTCTAGATTTGTCAGGTCTGCCTGGCAATTTTTTTATTATTGGAGGTAAAATAGAAAGGTTGGTTGATTTTGACCACATTTGCATATTAGAAACAGGCTGGATGTAATAACTATAAGTCTTGAGGTAGGTTTTCTTGGTATACCAATGTGCAACATAATGAATTGGCTCCAATCTCCTATAATGTAGTGCAGCTACGACATGACAACAAGGTATACCTTTCAACATTCAAGACCTAAAAGTAAAACTTCTAGCTCTCAAATTCACTATGAAAGTATTGCCACAGCTATCCTTAACTTCAAAACCAAACTCACCATTCCACTCAAGGGTACACTTCATTGATTTTGTTGTGTTTTCTTGCAATACTTTTAGTGTCATTGGAGAAATATCAGTTAACCAAGTATCAACAAACTCTCTCAGTTGTCCTATTCTTCTCATCACCTTGATCCTTATTTCTTTAAGCATTGTGATGATATTCTTGTGTCTGGGCCCCAATATCCATGAATTAAAACTTTCGGTCATGTTGTTGTCAACACTGTCACGATAACTATGATACTTGAAGTACACTTTGGACCACCTTTATATGTTATACCACAAAAGATCTTCACAAATTTTATCACCTAAAAGCTCCATATGATTCAAATTTCTTCTCAATTCTTGCTCATATGTGGATTTGGCACACTTCTAAAAATAATTTCTCCTTTCAATACCCTTCCAAACTTTGGATCAGTTAGCTAGAATATGTCTTGACATTCTTTGTTCTGCATTTGGCAGCAATTCTGTAATTGCATTGTCAAGACCCTTCAAGAAATAATAAATGTTAGATATTATAGTTAAAAAAGAAAATATAGTTAAAAAAAATAAAGACAATTAATAACAAATGTTTTACCTTCTGCATATCAGTGATAGTAGTCACTTCAGACCCATCTCCCAGCTCAAGATCATTCTTCACAAGTCTTATAAACCATCTCCAATTGAATGTGTTTTCAACTTCAACCACTGCCCAGGCTAATGGTAGCATCTGATTATTCCCATTTTTACAAACAGCCACAGGTAGTTGACCTTTACAAACACTTTCAAAAAGCAACCATTGAATCCAATACATCTCCTAGCACCAGCTTTGAATGCTTTCTTCAAAGCATCAAAGCATATATAAAATGATACAAATTATTTTTTTCCATCTTCAAAGGTTTCTTCTCTAAGCTTTACCACATATGTGCTACCTAGATTGGTCTTTAAAAGCTCATCTTTATAATCTAGAATCCTTTTTAACTCCTCTACATGGTCACCCATGATCTGCTGCAACACAATATTCCTAGCTTTTCTTGCCACTGTCCTCCCAATATATACCTCCAATTTTTTTTTCATCAAGTTTTGAAACTGAAAAATTCTAATACCAGGCTCAGAATAATCTTGTCTCTGTATCTCTCTACCAATTACTTTGAATTCACAAGTTTGTTTTTGGTTGTGGCATTACATATGTGGGCTGGATTATACTTCTTCAGCTGAAAATCTCCAGCTCTAGAATCATGACTTCCAAACAACAACCATGGACAACCATCAATACATTTAACTCTCACCATTTTTGGTTCATTCACATACTTGTCTAATTCTACATATTCTTGCGCAATATACATAGTAATATATTTTCTAAATTGCTGAACATTTTCAAAACAAAGACCAAGCTCCCAAACTATTTTTTTACAAGTAGGATCAAAGACAATTCTCTTATGATTTCTTTTTGTCCTTCTTGCTTTTCTTTCTCTTCTT